>NC_056442.1:30143742-30281242 GCF_018296145.1 Oncorhynchus tshawytscha
AGATATACAGCACACTGAACAAAAATAGAAACAACATGCAACAATTTCAAAGATTTTACTGAGTTACAGTTCATACAAGGAAATCAGTCAATTTAAATTAATTAATTAGGCCCTAATCTATGGATTTCACATGACTGGGAATACAGATATGCATCTGTTGGTCACAGATACCTTAAAAAAAAGGTAGGGGCGTAGATCAGAAAACCAGTCAGTATCTGGTGTGACCACCATTTGTCTCATGCAGCGCGGCACATCTCCTTTTCATAGAGTTGATCAGCCTGTTGATTGTGGCCTGTGGAATGTTGTCCCACTCCTCTTCACTGGCTGTGCGAAGTTTCTGGATGTTGACGGGAACTGGAACACGCTGTCATACACGTCAATCCAGAGCATCCCAACATGCTCAATGGGTGACATGTCTGGTGAGTATGTAGGCCATGGAAGAACTGGGACATTTTCAACTTCCAGGAATTGTGTACAGATCCTGGCGACATGGAGCCGTGCATTATCATGCTGAAACATGAGGTGATGGCGGAGGATGGATGGCACGACAATGGGCTGGTCTCAGACAGGTGAAGAAGCCGGATCTGGAAGTCCTGGACTGGCGCGGCTACAGCTGCGGTTGAGGCCGGTTGGACATACTGCCAAATTCTCTAAAATAACATCAGAGGTGGCTTATGGTAGAGAAATTAACATTAAATTCTCTGGCAACAGCTCTGGTGGACATTACTGCAGTCAGTGTGCCAATTGCATGCTCCCTCAAAACTTGAGACATCTATGGCAACATGTTGTGTGACAAAACTGCACATTTTAGAGTGGCCTTATATTGCCCCCAGCACAAGGTGTACCTGTGTAATGATCATGCTGTTTAATCAGCTTCTTGACATGCCACACCTGTCAGGTGGATGGATTATCTTGGAAAAAAGGGTAAATGCTCACTAACAGGGATGCAAACAAATTTGTACATAACATTTTAGAGAAATCAGCTTTCTGTGCATATGGAACATTTCTGGGATCTTTTATTTCAGCTCATGAAACATTTTTTAATTTTATTTCACCTTTATTTAACCAGGTAGGCTAGTTGAGAACAAGTTCTCATTTGCAACTGCGACATGAGACCAAGACTTTACATGTGCCGTTTATATTTTTGCTCAGTGTAGTTGTATATAGAGTTTATAATGGGTGTAGATATGTTTTACATGTGTTGATAGTGAAAAGTGCAGTACGTTATCCGATGTCAAATGAGAGACACCACAGCCCTAATCAACAAATGTCACAACTTATTTCACCATGTGTGACTTGTTCCGCTTTCTACTAGGCATCCTGGTATTGTGAAACTATTCCACTCTGCTTTCTACTCGCCATCCTGTCAGGAATGTATTCATCTCTTCCTTCTTCAAATTAATTGCTAGGCAACACAGGCACTAGGCCTCTTAACCCTCATTTCAAAACAAAGGAAACAAATCACATGTTGCGTGTCAACACATGTCAAGCAGCTCTGGAATATGCATCTAATTTCTCATCCATTATAGTGGTGTGTGTGGGTGGGTGGGTGGGTGTGCGGTGTAGACAGCATGGGGTGGAAACAACAAGAGGCCATTCCACAGACCACAAGGATCAAACCAACTGACAAGGAACCTAAAAACAAACCAATCACTGAAAAACAGGTTATATACTATAGGTTTTATAGTGAAAAAACAACAGTGTTTCATACTGGGGGGGTTGTTCTGAAATGTTCTATTGAGGACTAATCCATAAAAAAAAGTATTGCTATGTTTCGTTAAGTAAATGAGAGGAGACATATCTGAGCTCTATGACCGATGCCTGTCACAAACCAACCTTTTACTGCAACTATAATCCCCACTAGGTCCTTTTCAGATTGATGCTGATTCCTAAATATCAAAGCATGCCTTCCATCTGATCTTCCCTCGCCATGACAACTGTTATGACTGTTATGAGGGTGGAAATGGGGAAACGTTCAAACTCTCTGAGATTATAGTTAGGAGGCGAAGCGCTCGGTTCCCTCTCCCAGTCCCATGTCTCAACTTCAATAAAGTACCAGGCTCCTGAAACAGGTATTGGGGAAAATAAGATACAGATTTGCATAATCTGTGTCAGTATCCATTTGTGTGGTGGTTGGAGTGTGGAGAGATGACACGGTGCTGGCTGGTGGTAGCGAGCGAGGCTGGTAACGGTAGCAGGGAGCTGGTGCTCTGGGAACACTGGGATAAAAGGATGAATATACATCACATCAGGCCGCTGCTGCTGGCTGCCAGATCACTGCCCCAAACGTCCAGCCAAGTTTGTCAATAATGTTTATGTCACGTCGCCGTATTTCACACACGTTACCAGACGGGGTTGAGTAGCGGGGGGGGGGGATCTGTGGGTTTACGTGTTTCAAATACACTTCCAAAAAATAATCACTTTAATTATGCACTTTAAGAAAATGAGACAAAACCACTCTGTCATATGACAGTTACTGTAGGTAACACTTTCTTAGATACACAACATCCACATACACAGCACACAAAGCATGCCTTCCATCTGATACATGGCCCAGCTTCAGATGGCCTACACTAAGGAGCTAGACTAGAGTGAAGGGTTGCAGTCATTTGGGATTGGACTCTTCCAGCAGGACTTCACTAATGGGTCATATTCAGGGGCTTGCCAACCATAAGACGACTGAAATCCCCTTGGTCTGCTCCACTCCTCTGGATGCTGCTCACTCAGTACACCAAGCTGAAGGCTGCCATCAAACTAGGGCTTAAATCCATCCCATATCTCGGTTCTTGATGTGGGAGGGTAGCGGGGCACAGCGAGATGGAGAGAGAGAAAGACACAGGGATGAAGATGAGAAGAGAGAAAGACATGGATAGAGAGGAGGAAAGGGAAAGAGACAGGGAGAGAGAGAGAGATATGAGAGGGAAAAATACATGGATGGACAGGAAGAGGGAAAAAGACCACGCTGGAGAGGGAAACCAGGAAAGAAACAGGGATGGAAAGGAAGAGAGGGAAAGAGGGCTAGGGCAGGAGAGGGAAAGAGACAAGGAGGAAGAGGGGGAGAGACAGCGGAAGAGAAGGAGAGAAAGAGCAAGCGTTTAGACGAGAAGGTCTGATGAGCAATGAGCGCCTCACTCGTCCTCAATTAATCTTTCTACCTTTGCTCCAGCGCTCCCCTCTACACAGAGGTAATAATGACAGCCTCATCCATTACTCCTTTATCCCTGCTATTCACTGGGAATCGCTTAATACTATGTTACAGATTTGTCTCCACTCGTATAATTCTCTGTGTCGTTCACGGTATTTCATCTGGAAAACACACAACCTCCCTTTCCGCCGGGCGCTCTTTGAGGATTATGGGGGGTGACACCTCCGGTATGCAGTCGGAATCTGGAGCATCATTTTTTCAGGCGTAAAGCGGAATTAGCCTGACTGATGTCTCAGTGTCAACAGTACAACAAGCTGTGGAGGCCTGCAGGCGGAGGGCTGAGGAGGCCTGCGGGCGGAGGGCTGAGGAGGGCTGTGGAGGCCTGCGGGTGGAGGGCTGAGGAGGGCTGTGGAGGCCTGCGGGTGGAGGGCTGTGGAGGCATGCGGGCGGAGGGCTGTGGAGGCCTGCGGGTGAAGGGCTGAGGAGGGCTGAGGAGAGCTGTGGAGGCCTGCAGGCGGAGGGCTTAGGAGGGCTGTGGAGGCCTGCAGGCGGAGGGCTGAGGAGGGCTGTGGAGGCCTGCGGGCGGAGGGCTGAGGAGGGCTGTGGAGGCCTGCGGGCGGAGGGCTGTGGAGGCCTGCGGGCGGAGGGTTTAGGAGGGCTGTGGAGGCCTGCGGGCAGAGGGCTGAAGAGGGCTGTGGAGGCCTGCAGGCGGAGGGCTGAGGAGGGATGTGGAGGCCTGCGGGCGGAGGGCTTAGGAGGGCTGTGGAGGCCTGCGGGCGGAGGGTTTAGGAGGGCTGTGGAGGCCTGCGGGCGGAGGGCTGTGGAGGCCTGCGGGCGGAGGGCTGTGGAGGCCTGCGGGCAGAGGGTTTAGGAGGGCTGTGGAGGCCTGCGGGCGGAGGGCTTAGGAGGGCTGTGGAGGCCTGCAGGCAGAGGGCTGAAGAGGGCTGTGGAGGCCTGCAGGCGGAGGGCTTAGGAGGGCTGTGGAGGCCTGCAGGCGGAGGGCTGAGGAGGGCTGTGGAGGCCTGCGGGCGGAGGGCTTAGGAGGGCTGTGGAGGCCTGCGGGCGGAGGGTTTAGGAGGGCTGTGGAGGCCTGCGGGCAGAGGGCTGAAGAGGGCTGTGGGATGCGTTAAAGTTAGAGCAGGTTGTTATCTACAGGCTGCTCAGCTGTGTGTAAATGTATGCTAATGAGAGGCTAACCCTCCAGGCTGGGAGCAGCGCTCAGAACAGGACGTTAATCTGGCTTGTTGACTGCACTAGATCATTTGGACTTGATCCTCTTGTAATTATATAGTTTAAATCTTTTTACCCGAGCTAATCCCACACCATGTGGAAACGTCTTGAATCCCAGCGTGTAGCCTGCTCAGTAGCTAGCGCTCACCAGCACATGTCTTACTCTCACTCGGAAACACACACACACATAGCTACTTTACGTAGGAGGAGAGGACACAGCTGAATGAATTACTCTGACTTTTTGAATCCCAGGCTCACAATCACCATAACAGACATCCCTATATAATTGTGATACTACCGGGGGACAGACAAACAGGCAGTTAGACAGGCAGGCGTACACTCTTAGGCTACGGGGGACGGCTAGAGGAGGTGTGAATGGGTGGAGCGAGAGAGAGAGCCACCTCGTCTCTTTGTCTTTGTGTCATGGCTTTGTGAGGAAGGAGAGATGGAGGGTAGACTGGCCTGTGGGACTGGCCTGTGGGACTGGCCTGTGCTGTGTGCTGTCCAGAGGGACTCCAGCAGGCCATGTTGCCTTCATGCCAAAACCGACAGGCCTAACAAGCTGTGTGGCATGCTGTAATTTGACTAATTACACTGGATTAAAGCATATTAATGCAAGCTGTTTTTATCAGGGTCAATGACCTGCAGACACACATGAAGGAAAAGACATGAAGGACAGATCTTACTTTTAATTAAGGAAACATAGAATAACCTGACAATCCTCTCAGTAAGATTTCTGATCAGTAGAGAATATTTCTCTAAAACTGAACTCTCTCTCCCACCTCCCTCTCTCTCCCTGAGCCCCCAATTCCCTATTTAATGCACTACTTTTGACCACGCCCCACAGAAAAAGAGAAAACACACCAATAAGGAATTTCAGAAACCCCACGGAACCCTCATGGGGAGAGAGTTATTCATTGAAGAGAGACATGTTGTGTCCCTGTATGACAACAGCATTATAAAGTTTCATTGTAATCTTGCATCATTCTTACCAAAATATTAATATGGCACCAGATACTGATTAATGATGATTGGTTATCTGTAAATATTCCAGTGACAGTGGTGATTCAGAGGTCTTGTTCCTAACCCTTTATCTGTTTTGGTTCCACTGAGGGAGACTCAGGTCTCAGCGAGCTAGATTGTGATTTATTAGGGAAGTTGATGTGGGACTGAATAGTAGATTATAATACAATAATAACAGTAATAGTATATCTGGGAAGACAAACATAAATGTCTTTCAAAAATAAATCATGACAAAACCAAACAAACTCATTTTTCTCATGCTTTATATTTAAACCCTTTCTATGTTCTATTCTGGAAATGTCAAGTCTTGATTTTGGATGTTCTGTTAGCTAACGGTCACTGCTAACACAAAACAAATGGTATATGTTAGTTAACGTTAGCACACATTTGCAAACTATTTCCCTTATCTATCCTTTGTTGGATATTTGATATTTGGCACTAAATATCAGATATTCATTTTCAGTTAAATTAATTCATTATTATTTATTTTGAAATATAATTCAGTGAAATAGGTTTATATAGGATGTGGTATTATGCATTACAATATAACATAAAACAAGGATGTGTAATATTATATAATAATATTAGGATGTGTGGTTAATACCACAGATCTCCTAATTGTCCCATATCAGTCTAAGTCGGACAAAAGAGAAGCAGTTTCACTGTGTTCCTCTGTCTGTAACGTACAGTAATAATAGTCTAAGTAGCATTATGAAGACAGAATACCAAAGAGCCGAGGTTTCATTAAACATTTAGGCTGAATTTCCAAGGCTGTGCTGATGAAAGAAGGTGCCTGCTGGAGAGAGAGGACAGAGGGAGCCCCAGCCAGTATTGTACAGGAGTCATATCAAATTAATACTGAGGGCCATTTGGAGCCTTTCTTCTCCCAGGCTCTTCAGAACGGATCAACTATGAAAACTGAGAAATGACTAAAGCACCTATTAAGCATCAAGCCCAGCCTTTCTTCTCCTGCTTTTCAGAACGGATCAACTATGAAAACTGAGAAATTACTAAAGCACCTATTAAGCATCAAGCCCAGCCTTTCTTCTCCCAGGCTTTTGAAAGTGTTTGAATGTGCTCTGGTTTTCAATCCCCTCACAGAACAAAAAGTTATTGTTTGCACGCTTGATGAAACCTGATGACAGGCTTGATGAAGGAGGACGTAAAACACACATCTACACCTGAACTTTACACAAATGACAAGCACCTTCAACCTCATGAAGACACACATTTATACAACTCATAGCCTCCAGGTGCATAAAGAAATGCATTCATTTATTTTATTGCTCAGGAAGGTGGAGTAATTATGGCCAGTAAATAAAATAAAATCTTGTCATTATATTATAATTATATTATTCAACTTCGACTTGTTCTAAAGATCTGTTGTAGAGTGTGAGTGTGTGTGTGTGTGTGTTGGTGTACATGTGTATATGTGTATGTGTGCGTGTGCACCCTCAGAGTTTCCACTAAACTGAAGGGCCTCCAGTCTCAGTGCCTCTCTGGCTGTTCAAAGTCTCTCTGGGAGCCATGAATTGTAATTGTAGCTGCTAACAGGATTGCTGAGGGCCCGAACGGAGCCACTTGAGAAGCAGGTCGTGTGGAGTTAAACGCCTGTCAGACACTAAAAGCTCCCAGCATGGAAGGTGGCCCTCAAAGGCTCGCCACAACCACCATGTCCAGACCCTCTTCTGTTCCCCAACCAGCTCCTCTGAAAGACCTACCACCACCACCACATCCAGACCTTCTTCTGTTCCCCTCCCAGCTCCTCTGAAATACCTGCTACCACCACCACCACCGCCGCCACCGCCACCACCAGACCTTCTTCTGTTCCCCTCCCAGCTCCTCTGAAATACCAGCTGCTGCTACCACCACCACCACCGCCGCCACCGCCACCACCAGACCTTCTTCTGTTCCCCTCCCAGCTCATCTGAAAGACCTGCTACCACCACCACCACCGCCGCCGCCACCGCCACTACCACCAGACCTTCTTCTGTTCCCCTCCCAGCTCATCTGAAAGACCTGCTACCACCACCACCAATATGTCCCTCCGGACACTAGACCCAACCCCTGTACGTTCCTCTCTTCTCCTTCTGCTGTATATGCTCAGATGAAAGATAAAATAATTATGACCCTTTAAAGCACCTGTTCACCATTCACAATTTAGTGATTTATGACATTTCCATTAGCCTCCAGTCTATCCCAATATAACCCAGCCCAATATCCTCCACTCCAGCCACTATGGTACACCCCAGCCCAATATCCTTCACTCCAGCCACTATGGTACACCCCGGCCCAATATCCTTCACTCCAGCCACTATGGTACACCCTAGCCCAATATCCTCCACACCTCCAGCCATTATGGTACACCCCCAGCCCAATATCCTTCAGCCACTATGATACCAGCCACTATGGTACACCCTAGCCCAATATCCTTCACTCCAGCCACTATGGTACACCCCAGCCCAATATCCTTCACTCCAGCCATTATGGTACACCCCAGCCCAATATCCTTCATTCCAGCCCTTATGGTACACCCCAGCCCAATATCCTCCACTCCAGCCACTATGATACACCCCAGCCCAATATCCTTCACTCCAGCACCTATGGTACACCCCAGCCCAATATCCTTCACTCCAGCCACTATGGAACACCCCAGCCCAATATCCTTCACTCCAACCACTATGGTACACCCCAGCCCATATCCTTCACTCCAGCCACTATGGTACACCCCAGCCCATATCCTTCACTACAGCCACTATGGTACACCCCAGCCCAATATCCTTCACTCCAGCCCTTATGGTACACCCCAGCCCAATATCCTTCACTCCAGCCCTATCTCACCCTAACATCTCCCCAGCTCCAGCCCCATCCTACACCCCTCACTCCATGCTAAAGCCCTGCCCCCTAATGCCCCCACCCCTACAGCGTGAAGGACCTCACCATGACCCTTATTAAAATCTTAATTGGATTGCGAATCGCTTGGAGGAGAACTTCAACATCCTTCATTCAACTCTGATTTGAATCTTTCAGCATTCCTCCAAGTATTTTGCCGCCCGCCGTAACAATAAGATTCCCAAAGAAAGTTCGTAAAAAAACACAACCAGATATTCCTGAAAACGGAATAGGCTAAACGAACCGTTCTCCATCAGAGGCAGAGAGACGTGAGTTTCCAGGCGGGGAGCTGCATGGTGACTGACTGACTGAGACAAAGCCCAGAACAGACCATTGTGTTTCTTTGCACTGTTGTAATGGTCTTAAAACGACTACAGCCAGACTACCATTCACTATCCTGACCAGTCTGTATACTGCTTTTTACTACTGACCAGTCTGTATACTGCTTTTTACTACTGACCAGTCTGTATACTGCTTTTTACTACTGACCAGTCAGTGCAGCTCTGCTCTTCTCTTTACAGCCCAGACCAGCTCTACACTGGAGTCTCTCTACAGTACTACTATATTACTATACACTTTTGGCCAGAGGCCATAGGTGCACTACATAGGGAATAGGTCTCTGGTCAAAAGTAGTTAATTATGCAAGGAATATGGCTTTGGTTAAAGGGCATAATAAGAATGGGCCATTGGCCCAAAGGTAGAGGTTTGGACACAGCCGGAGTTCACTTCTACTACACCCCGTGTCCTTGTGTCTAAATGACCAATCATTGAGTGAGGAGCTTCTCAACAGCTCTCCTATAATTATAGAGAACTACTCCCATAACAACAACATCAATCACCGTCATAATGGAACACACCATAATGACAATAATTACAATAACATCTCATTAAGAGGGGAATGGCAGCACTGGGAGCATTAATAGCAGACAGGTGTACAACACAGCACAACTATAGAACCTGAAATTAGCTCACAGCCTGTGGGCAAACACAGGGAAAAAGAGAACACCACTGTGAAAGAGAGAGACAGTGTGTGTGTGTGTGTGTGTGTGTGTGTGTGTGTGTGTGTGTGTGTGTGTGTGTGTGTGTGTGTGTGTGTGTGTGTGTGTGTGTGTGTGTGTGTGTGTGTGTGTGTGTGTGTGTGAGAGAGAGAGAGAGAGAGAGAGAGAGAGAGAGAGAGAGAGAGAGAGAGAAAGAGATGGCAGCGGTAGAGAGGCTCAGTCAGAAAAAAAGAGAATTGCAAATAAGCTAACCAAAATATCTTAAATGTGTAAATTAGGGAGAAAATGAGAGGGAAAGGTAGCTTTTCCCAACAGACTGTATCTGAGATGAGAGAGAGGCAGCCAGAAGTGATCAAGGGGAGCTGTGGAAAGCTGAGGCAGGCGTCAAGACAAGACACTCAACTCTCAGCCTCTCATTCAGCCTCCCAGCCCCTACCCTCAACCTCCCAGCCCCCCAACCACTCATCCTCTATATCCCCAGCCTCCGAGCTTCTCATCCCCTAGCCTCTTAGGCTCTCACTCAACTCCCAGTCTTCCAGCCTCTCATTCAATCCCCAGCCTCCCAGCCTCTTAACCCCAAACATCTTAGCTCCCCAACACTCAGCCTCCGAGCACCTTCTCTCAGCCCTCAACCTCTCAACTCCGAGTCCCTAACCTCAGTCAGCCACTGGCAGCTTCTCCAGTCAGTCAGTCATTACTGAGCCTAGTGCTGCGCAGGACATCATATTGGATCATATTACAGCTAACTGACTGACTCTCTACCTGACCTACCATATGACAGCTTCTGTAAACCACAAATCTCCTTTGTTAGACGTGTCAATACCCCCCCCCTCCCCGACGCTTCTCTCCCACACACACATATACTGAGTGTACAAAACATTAAGAACACCTTCCTAATATTGAGCTGCACCCTATTTGCCCTCAGAACAGCCTCAATTTGTTGGGTCACGGACTCTAACAAGGTGTCAAAAGCGTTCCACAGGGATGCTGGCCCATGTTGACTCCAATGCCTCCCACAGTTGGGTCAAGTTGGCTGGAGGAGCATTCTTGATACACACTGGAAACTGTTGAGGGTAAAAAACCCAGCAGCGTTGCAGCTCTTGACACACTCAAACCGATGCGCCCTGACACCTCCTCCCCTTCATCAACACTGACTGAAGTGGATTTAACAAGTGACATCAATAAGGGATCATAGCTTTCACCTGTATTAACCTGGTCAGTCTATATCATGGAAAGAGCATGTCTTGTACACTTGGTGTATACCTCCCCAGCTCTACACATACACCTTCCCAGCTCTACACCTCCCCAGGAACACGCACACACGTCCTCAGCCCTATATACAGTGCATTCGGAAAGTATTCAGACCCCTTCACTTTTTGCACATTTTGTTACGTTACATACTTATTCTAAAATGGATTACATCGTTTTTTTCCTCCCCATCAATCTACACAAAATACCCCATAAAGCAAAAACTGATTTTTAGAAATGTTTGTACTCAGACCTTTTATTACAGCCTCGAGTCTTCTTGTATATGACACTACAAGCTTGGCACACCTGTATGTGGAGAGTTTCTCACATTCTTCTTTGCAGATCCTGTCAAGCTCTGTCAGGTTGGATGGGGAGTGTCGCTGCACAGCTATTTTCAGTTCTCTCCAGAGATGTTCAACCGGGTTCAAGTCTGGAATCTGGCTGGGCCACTCAAGGACATTCAGAGACTTGTCCTGAAGCCACTCTTGCTTTGTCTTGGCTGTGTACTTAGGGTCGTTGTCCTGCTGGAAGGTCCTGAGCGCCCCGGAGTAGGTTTTCATAAAGGATCTCTCTGTACATTGCTCCATTCATCTTTTCCCTCGATCCTGACTAGTCTCCCAGTCCCTGTCGCTGAAAAATATCTCTGCAACCACCATGCTTCACTGTATGGATGGTGTCAACTGTGGGAGCTATTATAGACAGGAGTGTCCCTTTCCAAAGCATGTCCAATCAATTGAATTTACCACAGGTGGACTCCAATCAAGTTGTAGAAACATCTCAAGAAGGATCAATGGAAACAAGATGCCCCTGAGCTCAATTTGGAGTCTCAAAGAAAAGGGTCAGAATACTTATGTAAACAAGGTTTTTCTGTTTCACATTTTTTATACATTTGCAAACAATTCTAAAAACCTGTTTTCACTTCATCATTATGGGGTATTGTGTGTAGATTGATGAGGAAATGTTTTATTTAATCCATTTTAGAATAAGGTTGTAACGTAACAAAATGTGGAACAAGGGAAGGGGTCTGAATACTTTCCGAATGCACTGTATTTACATACACACACACATACCTTCCCAACTCTCACCACAGACCTGACGCTGAAATACAATTATTATCTTGTTGTGTTAAATCAGTTCTGCTGTTTTTTATTTTCAAACCAAATCAGCTCCGCTAGCTCCCTTTGTCTCCATCATCCACCATCATCCCCTCCTCTTGTCATCTGCTCTTCCTCTCCTCGTCATCCCCAATTCCAGAGCTGGACTGAATAAGTTAATTTGTTTACATCCCTGTTAGTGAACATTTCTCATTTGCCCAGATAATCCATCCACCTAACAGGTGTGGCATGTCAAGAAGCTGATTAAACAGCATGGTGCACCTTGTGCTGGGGACAATAAAAGGCCTCTCTAAAATGTGCTGTTTTGTCACACAACACAATTCCACAGATGTCTCAAGTTTTGAGGGAGCGAGCAATTGGTATGCTGACTGCAGGAACATCCTGTTGCCAGAGAATTACATGTTCATTTCTGTACCATAAGCCACCTCCAACGTTGTTTTAGAGAAATGCAGACCATTTGTAACCGCGCCAGCCTAGGTCCTCCACATCCAGCTTCTTCACCTGCGGGGTCATCTGCGACCAGCCACCCGGACAGTTGATAAAACTGAGGAGTAATCATTTTGATTTATTTTACCACTTTTTTCTACCCAATTTCGATCTTGTATCATCGCTGCAACTCCCCAACGGGCTCGGGAGGTGGAGGTTGAGTCATGCGCCCTACAAAACATGACCCACCAAACCGCGCATCTTAACGCCTATGCCCTCCAAGGCCCACCTATGGCTGCGCCCATGCCCAGTCACGTGAAATCCATAGATTAGGGCCTAATGAATTCATTTCAATTGACTGATTTCCTTATTTGAACTGTAACTCAGTAAAATTGTTGAATGTTGCTTTTATATTTTTGTTGAGTGTAGATCAGGTGAACGCCTGGAAGCAGGAACCTGCATGTCACCAGAACCTCCTCATACCCTCCTCCTCCCCCTCTTCATCCCCTCCTCTTCTCCTCCGCCTCCTGGATCATGACTGGTTCATGGGTCAGCCTGATGTCCGTGGGCTTCAGCCGATCTCTTGTTTTGCTCTAATAGAAGTCAGAGAGATGACTAGTTTTATGAAGTCAATAGAAGATATCCCAGCGGGAGGACAGAGCACTAAGCATGCAAGCACAGCCAAGGGGCGAGGATCTAGACAACCAATAAGAGCTGACAGATACCAGGCAGTCTGACAGACACAGAGAAAGACAGTCCTGATGTCTGATGCTTCCGAGGTGAGCTAGATGTGACACTGACACATACAGTAACCATCTCACATCACCCAAACACACCTAGCCGAACCGCAATTAACTATTCAATACACACAACACACCAGTCATTGGACATTATAAGCTTTTCATTTTGGAATATCTCTGGCTATTGGAGTATTTAAATGTGAGAATGATTGCTTAAACTTGGTCAGATGTCTGGGACACACCTTCCCCATAATGCAGTTTGATCATTGTTAATTAGCGTGTAAAATAAGCAATTGACTTCCTGCCCCATATGGCCCTCTGTCTCAGTATTTGGGATGGAGAAGAGTAGGGAGTGATTTGATTGTAGCTTTCTTTCCGTCTGTGCATGTGTGAGTGTGAGTGTGAGTGTGAGTGTGTGTGTGTGGTAACAGGCTAATATTCCACACTGCTCACCACAAGCAGAACTAATCAGAGTTGACAAAATGTCTCT
Organism: Oncorhynchus tshawytscha; assembly: GCF_018296145.1. NCBI lineage: Eukaryota > Metazoa > Chordata > Actinopteri > Salmoniformes > Salmonidae > Oncorhynchus > Oncorhynchus tshawytscha. The sequence goes on from NC_056442.1 coordinate 30,157,050, forward strand.
GCTGCCATCTTTGTCTAGCATCCGCTCAGGGTGAGCCTCCCTCCCTCCCTCTCTCCCCCCTCCTCCCCCCTCTCGTAGAGAGGACAACAGCAGCATAAAATGGAGGGGTGGAAATGTGTCTTACATGTGGCTGAGCAGTAAGGTGACTGGGGCTAGCAGCAGTAGGGTGGCCAACACAGGGTCAACAAATTCAGTTTTTACACAAATCATTTTGGGATATGGATATCAGATGGATAGATATCAGACCTTGGTTATTGAGTTGCTACAACTGTTTTTAACTTGTAACGTATAATCTTAAAAAGTTGTCTATGAGTTGGGTGCTACTGGGTGAATGTGGAACATGAGTCTCCCTTGCTGTCATTGAGAGGATAGTGAAGCTGGGTTCTGTAATCCTGGGTTATAAATCACTGTCTGAAACCAGGCGGTTCCTCCAGTTTCATCAATGGAAATGATCTGTCAATATGCTGGAGTCACTTCACACGTGTCAGCTGTGCTGGAGCACAATAGACCATCTCGCTGATGAACTCCCTGCACCACTCCACACAGTCTATAAAACAACTGGCCTCCACGCAGGGGAGCGCCCCGTAACCCGCCCACACGCCCCCGCCACCCCGCCACCCCCTAACAGACCCCTTCACAGACCACCAGATGACACAGATGGGAAACCAAACAAAAAGGAGGCTCCCTTTGTACAAACTGGGACTCCTTTCAAAAGCCATTCAGGCAACAAATTGGGTAAACCTGGCCGTGCAACACTCTGGTTTTGCTCTTTTATGAGCTTCAGCAGCACGTCACAGTAAGTGAAATCAGATTTATGAGTTTTCTGCAACAATAGCTGCTTTTTAAAGTGCAGGAAGCATATGATAGCTTGGTTTTGTTAACAAGAAACTCAAATGTTATACAGCGCATTCAGAAAATATTCAGAACCCTTCACCTTTTCCACATTTTGTTACATTACAGCCTTATTCAAAATTGATTAAATGCTATTTTTCCTCATAAATCTACAGACAATACCCCATAGTGACAAAAAAAAATGAAATATAACATTTACATAAGTATTCAGACCCCCCTTAATAATAAAAAACAAACTGAAATATCACATTTACATAAGTATTCAGACCCTTTCCTCAGTACTGTGTTGAAGCACCTTTGGCAGCGGTTACAGCCTTGAGTCTTCTTGGATATGACGCTACAAGCTTGGCACACCTGTATTTGGGGAGTTTCTCCCATTCTTCTCTGCAGATCATCTCCAGCTCTGTCAGGTTGGATGGGGAGCGTCGCAGCACAGCTATTTTCAGGTCTCTCCAGAGATGTTCAATCGGGCTCTGGCTGGGCCACTTAAAGACATTCAGAGACGTGTCCCAAAGCCACTCCTGCATTGTCTTGGCTGTGTGCTTAGGGTCGTTGTCCTGTTGGAAGGTGAATCTTCGCCCCAGTCTGAGGTCCTTAGCGCTCTGGAGCAGGTTTTCATCAAGGATCTCTTCCTTTTTATCAAGGACAATTCCTTTGACCGCAAAGCTAAGTTTTTGCTCTGATATGCATCGTCAACTGTGGGACATTATATAGACAGGTGTGTGCCTTTCCAAAGCACATCCAATCAATTGAATTGACCACAGGTGGACTCCAATCAAGTTGTAGAAACATCAAGGATGATTAATGGAAACAGGATGCACCTGAGCTCAATTTCGAGTCTCATAGCAAAGGGTCTAAATACTTATGTAAATAAGGTATTCCTGTTTTCGCTTTGTCATTATGAGGTATTGTGTGTAGATTGATAAAGAACATTTATTAAATGTAATTAATTTTAGAATAAGGCTTTAACGTAACAAAATGTGGAAAAAGTCAAGGGGTCTGAATACTTTCCGAATGCACTGTAGATCACACCAATTACACACATGACATCAAGGACAGGCCGCCAATTTATTTGGTTATTATAACTTTATGGTTTGCGTCGTAAAATTATTAAAGGCCAAAATATAGAATAACTACTAGACAACAGCAGATATGTTTGATTACATCCTAGGATAGCTTCATGATTATCAGTAGCAGCAAACAATGTTTAAAACAAGATTTTATTTTATCACTTTACTATGAGTCAAACGTTTCAGCAAATTCACTTTATTTACTGAGGATAAAGAACATAAATTAACTTTATTTCTTCATAAATCATTTGTATAAGTTCGCTCTGTATTTCTTCAAAATACTAATCTAAATAGAACAGTAACACTTCATAGTGCTGTATGCAAATGTGACAGTTGTCATTGGCAACCATCTATATTCTATGTTCTAGCCATCTACATTCTGAGATTCACATTGACACAGATCTTAGCTTGGCAGGTAAAGATAAGCTAATTATAGCCACGCTTTTCCTTCACTGGATCATGAAACTAGCGTATGATCATACATGGCTGCTGTTCAATAAACACTATGCTGTTACAACTAGCCTCGGGTATTCTCTTACACTCTCTCTCTATGGTAGGCTTAACCTTACGCTCTCTCTCTCCATTTTATGGTAGGCTTAACCTTACTCTATCTCTCTATGGTAGGCGTAACCTTACTCTCTCTCTCCATATTATGGTAGGCCTTAACCTTACTCTCTCTCTCTGTGGTAGGCCTTAAACTTACTCTCTCTCTCCATATTATGGTAGGCCTTAACCTTACTCTCTCTCTATCTCTCTCTCTCTCTCTCTCTCTATGGTAGGCTTTACCTTACTCTCTCTCTCTATGGTAGGCCTTAACCTTACTCTCTCTCTCTCCATATTATGGTAGGCCTTAACCTTACTCTCTCTCTCTCTATGGTAGGCCTTAACCTTACTCAATTCAATTCAATTCAAGGGCTTTATTGGCATGGGAAACATGTGTTAACATTGCCAAAGCAAGTGAGGTAGACAACATACAAAGTGAATATATAAAGTGAAAAACAACAAAAATTAACAGTAAACATTACACATACAGAAGTTTCAAAACAGTAAAGACATTACAAATGTCATATTATATATATATACAGTGTTCTAACAATGTACAAATGGCTAAAGGACACAAGATAAAATAAATAAGCATAAATATGGGTTGTATTTACAATGGTGTTTGTTCTTCACTGGTTGCCCTTTTCTCGTGGCAACAGGTCACAAATCTTGCTGCTGTGATGGCACACTGTGGAATTTCACCCAGTAGATATGGGAGTTTTTCAAAATTGGATTTGTTTTCAAATTCTTTGTGGATCTGTGTAATCTGAGGGAAATATGTCTCTCTAATATGGTCATACATTGGGCAGGAGGTTAGGAAGTGCAGCTCAGTTTCCACCTCATTTTGTGGGCAGTGAGCACATAGCCTGTCTTCTCTTGAGAGCCATGTCTGCCTACGGCGGCCTTTCTCAATAGCAAGGCTATGCTCACTGAGTCTGTACATAGTCAAGGCTTTCCTTAATTTTGGGTCAGTCACAGTGGTCAGGTATTCTGCCGCTGTGTACTCTCTGTGTAGGGCCAAATAGCATTCTAGTTTGCTCTGTTTTTTTGTTAATTCTTTCAATGTGTTAAGTAGTTATCTTTTTGTTTTCTCATAATTTGGTTGGGTCTAATTGTGCTGCTGTCCTGGGGCTCTGTAGTGTGTGTTTGTGTTTGTGAACAGAGCCCCAGGACCAGCTTGCTTAGGGACTCTTCTCCAGGTTCATCTCTCTGTAGGTGATGGCTTTGTTATGGAAGGTTTGTGAATCGCTTCCTTTTAGGTGGTTGTAGAATTTAACAGCTCTTTTCTGGATTTTGATAATTAGTGGGTATCGGCCTAATTCTGCTCTGCATGCATTATTTGGTGTTCTACGTTGTACACGGAGGATATTTTTGCAGAATTCTGCGTGCAGAGTCTCAATTTGGTGTTTGTCCCATTTTGTGAAGTCTTGGTTGGTGAGCGGACCCCAGACCTCACAACCATAAAGGGCAATGGGCTCTATGACTGATTCAAGTATTTTTAGCCAGATCCTAATTGGTATGTTGAAATTTATGTTTCTTTTGATGGCATAGAATGCCCTTCTTGCCTTGTCTCTCAGATCGTTCACAGCTTTGTGGAAGTTACCTGTGGTGCTGATGTTTAGGCCAAGGTATGTATAGTTTTTTGTGTGCTCTAGGGCAACAGTGTCTAGATGGAATTTGTATTTGTGGTCCTGGTGACTGGACCTTTTTTGGAACACCATTATTTTGGTCTTACTGAGATTTACTGTCAGGGCCCAGGTCTGACAGAATCTGTGCATAAGATCTAGGTGCTGCTGTAGGCCCTCCTTGGTTGGTGACAGAAGCACCAGATCATCAGCAAACAGCAGACATTTGACTTCGGATTCTAGCAGGGGAGGCCGGGTGCTGCAGACTTTTCTAGTGCCCTCGCCAATTCGTTGATATATATGTTGAAGAGGGTGGGGCTTAAGCTGCATCCCTGTCTAACCCCACGACCCTGTGTGAAGAAATGTGTGTGTTTTTGCCAATTTTAACCGCACACTTGTTGTTTGTGTACATGGATTTTATAATGTCGTATGTTTTACCCCCAACACCACTTTCCATCAGTTTGTATAGCAGACCCTCATGCCAGATTGAGTCGAAGGCTTTTTTGAAATCAACAAAGCATGAGAAGACTTTGCCTTTGTTTTGGTTTGTTTGATTGTCAATTAGGGTGTGCAGGGTGAATACATGGTCTGTTGTACGGTAATTTGGTAAAAAGCCAATTTGACATTTGCTCAGTACATTGTTTTCATTGAGGAAATGTACGAGTCTGCTGTTAATAATAATGCAGAGGATTTTCCCAAGGTTACTGTTGACACATATTCCACGGTAGTTATTGGGGTCAAATTTGTCTCCACTTTTGTGGATTGGGGTGATCAGTCCTTGGTTCCAAATATTGGGGAAGATGCCAGAGCTAAGTATGATGTTAAAGAGTTTTAGTATAGCCAATTGGAATTTGTTGTCTGTATATTTGATCATTTCATTGAGGATACCATCAACACCACAGGCCTTTTTGGGTTGGAGGGTTTTTATTTTGTCCTGTAACTCGTTCAAGGTTATTGGAGAATCCAGTGGGTTCTGGTAGTCTTTAATAGTTGATTCTAAGATCTGTATTTGATCATGTATATGTTTTTGCTCTTTATTCTTTGTTATAGAGCCAAAGAGATTGGAGAAGTGGTTTACCCATACATCTCCATTTTGGATAGATAATTCTTCGTGTTGTTGTTTGTTTAGTGTTTTCCAATTTTCCCAGAAGTGGTTAGAGTCTATGGATTCTTCAATTGCATTGAGCTGATTTCTGACATGCTGTTCCTTCTTTTTCCGTAGTGTATTTCTGTATTGTTTTAGTGATTCACCATAGTGAAGGCGTAGACTCAGGTTTTCCGGGTCTCTATGTTTTTGGTTGGACAGGTTTCTCAATTTCTTTCTTAGATTTTTGCATTCTTCATCAAACCATTTGTCATTATTGTTAATTTTCTTCGGTTTTCTATTTGAGATTTTTAGATTTGATAGGGAAGCTGAGAGGTCAAATATACTGTTAAGATTTTCTACTGCCAAGTTTACACCTTCACTATTACAGTGGAACGTTTTACCCAGGAAATTGTCTAAGAGGGATTGAATTTGTTGTTGCCTAATTGTTTTGGTAGGTTTCCAAACTGCATTCCTTCCATCTATAGCATTTCTTAATGTTACTCAGTTCCTTTGGCTTTGATGCCTCATGATTGAGTATTGCTCTGTTTAAGTAGACTGTGATTTTGCTGTGGTCTGATAGGGGTGTCAGTGGGCTGACTGTGAACGCTCTGAGAGCGTTCTCTCTCTATGGTAGGCCTTAACCTTACTCTCTCTCTATGGTAGGCCTTAACCTTACTCTCTCTCTATGGTAGGCCTTAACCTTACTCTCTCTCTATGGTAGGCCTTAACCTTACTCTCTCTCTATGGTAGGCCTTAACCTTACTCTCTCTCTATGGTAGGCCTTAACCTTACTCTCTCTCTATGGTAGGCCTTAACCTTACTCTCTCTCTATGGTAGGCCTTAACCATACTCTCTCTCTATGGTAGGCCTTAACCTTACTCGCTCTCTCTCTATGGTAGGCCTTAACCTTACTCTCTCTCTATGGTAGGCCTTAACCTTACTCTCTCTCTCTCTCTCTCTCTCTACATATTTTTTTTGCAGGAAATTCTGACATTTTGCACAGCAATATGTTTATTGACCTGTGTCTTGGTTGAACCATATTTTGCAGTAAATATGCCGTGATTGGTTGAAAATGCAAGTTGTCTTTTTGTACTGCGGTGATGGGTCAAGGTTTATGCAAAAATATTGCAATGATTTGGCTGTTTCATGCTGAAATAGTGCGATGATTGGTCAAATTTGCAAGACCAACGCATAATATGCAGGCAATATTTGATTTGCAAAAACAATTTGCGATCACAGAATCCTGGAGGGACTGCTACATATTATGGTAGGCCTTAACCATGTTCTAACAGGCACATCATCAGTTAGGGAGGTTTGTATGAACACAAGCTTTCTGTTCTATGGCCCTCTCTCTCTTTTCTCTCCTTCCCTCGCTCTCCTCTCCCCTCCGTCTCTACTCCACCTATCCCTCACACTCTCTTACTCCCCCTCTCCCTCCCTCCATCTTCTCTCCTCTCTATCCCTCACCCTCTCTTGCTCCCCCTCTCCCTTCCGCTCCCTCCATCTTCTCTCCTCTCTATCCCTCTCCCAGTGTCGCTACAATCTGCATACAGAAACATTTGTCATCATTAGCTGGGCCCTGACAGTTGGCACCCAGATTTTCACATCTCCACCACGGGAAATGATGGACCCTTCAGGCCTTATTTGGGTAACATGGCCTAATTTCATCATGGGCGCAGCCACCAGCATTTCATTACAACACAATCCTCTTTAATCCCTCCCTTTGTCTTTGTTTTCTGCTGCTCTGCTGTGTCTGTTACTGGAAACATAGTGTTGAAGGGAGAGAAGGGCTGTGCAATTAATGTGAGATTCATAATGGGCTCCTGCGCTGCAGTAAAGATGCTCTGGTGGAGTATCACAGGGTAACACAGGGTCAGTGGGCCCATGATTACAGTGTCCACCTTTAGACAGGAGAGGAGACGTCTCCTACACATGAAGATTAATCACTCTGCCTCTGTTGCTTTGTTGCCTTCCACTCTATATACACGAGACGATTTGTTGCCTTCCACTCTATATACACGAGACGATTTGTTGCCTTCCACTCTATATACACGAGACGATTTGTTGCCTTCCACTCTATATACACGAGACGATTTGTTGCCTTCCACTCTATATACACGAGACGATTTGTTGCCTTCCACTCTATATACACGAGACGATTTGTTGCCTTCCACTCTATATACACGAGACGATTTGTTGCCTTCCACTCTATATACACGAGACGATTTGTTGCCTTCCACTCTATATACACGAGACGATTTGTTGCCTTCCACTCTATATACACGAGACGATTTGTTGCCTTCCACTCTATATACACGAGACGATTTGTTGCCTTCCACTCTATATACACGAGACGATTTGTTGCCTTCCACTCTATATACACGAGATGATTTGTTGCCTTCCACTCTATATACACGAGACGATTTGTTGCCTTCCACTCTATATACACGAGATGATTTGTTGCCTTCCACTCTATATACACGAGACGATTTGTTGCCTTCCACTCTATATACACGAGACGATTTGTTGCCTTCCACTCTATATACACGAGATGATTTGTTGCCTTCCACTCTATATACACGAGATGATTTGTTGCCTTCCACTCTATATACACGAGATGATTTGTTGCCTTCCACTCTATATACACGAGACGATTTGTTGCCTTCCACTCTATATACACGAGACGATTTGTTGCCTTCCACTCTATATACACGAGATGATTTGTTGCCTTCCACTCTATATACACGAGACGATTTGTTGCCTTCCACTCTATATACACGAGACGATTTGTTGCCTTCCGCTCTATATACACGAGACGATTTGTTGCCTTCCACTCTATATACACGAGATGATTTGTTGCCTTCCACTCTATATACACGAGACGATTTGTTGCCTTCCACTCTATATACACGAGACCTTCCACTCTATATACACGAGACGATTTGTTGCCTTCCGCTCTATATACACGAGACGATTTGTTGCCTTCCACTCTATATACACGAGATGATTTGTTGCCTTCCGCTCTATATACACGAGACGATTTGTTGCCTTCCACTCTATATACACGAGATGATTTGTTGCCTTCCAGTCTATATACACGAGATGATTTGTTGCCTTCCACTCCGTGTACGGAGAGTGAAGGTGCCTCCTCATGTCTGTTCTTATATGTATACGCTGAGTGTACAAAACATTAAGAACACTTGCTCTTTCCATGACAAAGACTGACCAGGTGAATCCAGGTGAAAGCTAGGATCCCTTATTGATGTCTCTTATTAAATCCAGATGATGAAGGGGAGGAGACCAGTTAAATAAGGATTTTTAAGCCTTGAGACAATTGAGACATGGATTGTGTATGTGAGCCATTCAGAGTGTGAATGGGCAAGTAAAAAGATGTATCTGCCTTTGAACAGGATATGGTAGTAGGTGCCAGGCGCACCGGTTTGAGTGTGTCAAGAACTCAAATCAAATCAAATGTTATTAGTCACATGCGCCCAATACAACAGGTGTAGAACTTACAGTGAAATGCTTACCTTCAAGCCCCTAACCAACAATGCAGTTTAAAAATACGAATAACAAATTACAGGAACAAGTAATTAAAGAGCAGGGGTAAAATAACACTAGCGAGACTATATACAGGGGGTACCGGTACAGAGTCAATGTGTGGGGGCATCAGTTAGTCGAGGTGATTGAGGTAATATATACATGTAATATGTACAGCACTGCAACGTTGCTGGGTTTTTCACCTTCAACAGTTTCCCGTGTGTATGAGGACTGGGTCCACCACCCAAAGGACATCCAGCCAACTTGACACAACTGTGGGAAGCATTGGAGTCAACATGGGCCAGCATCCCTGTGGAACGCTTTCGACACCTTGTAGAGTCCATGCCCAGACGAATGTATGCTGTTCTGAGGGAAATAGGGGTGCAACTCAATATTAGGAAGGTGCACCTAATGTCTTGTACACTCAGTGTAAATACAGTCAGGTCCATAAGTATTTGGACAGTGAAACAATCTGCATCATTTTGGCTCTGTACGCCACAACAATGGATTGGAAAGGAAACAATCAAGATTTGCTTTAAGTGTAGACTTTCATCTTTAATTTAAGGGTTTTCTCAAAATTATTGTATGAATCGTGTAGGAATTGCAACCATTTTTAAACATAGCCCCCCGAGTTTTAGGGGCTCAAAAGTCATTGGACAAACTAACATAATCATAGATTCAATGAGTTTTAATCATAGATTCAATAAGTTTTAATACTTGGTTGCAAATCCTTTGCAGTCAATGACTGCCTGAAGCCTGGAACCCATAGACATCACCAGATGCTGGGTTTCTTCCCCCTGGTGATGCTCTGCCAGGCCTTTACTGCAGCGGTCTTCAGTTCCTGCTTGCTCTTAGGGAGTTTTGTCTTCAGCATGTGAAATGCATGCTCAATTCGATTCAGGTCAGGTGATTGACTTGGCCATTGCAGAACATTCCACTTCTTTGCCTTAAAATGTATTTGGTTGCTTTCGCAGTGTGCTTTGGGTCATTGTCCATCTGCACTGTGAAGCGCCGTCCAATGCTTTTGAAGCGTTTGGCTGAATCTGAGCAGATAATATAGTCCTAAACACTTCAGCATTCATCCTGCTGCTTTTGTCAGCAGACACATCATCAATACATACAAGGGAACCAGTTCCATTGGCAGCCACACATGCCAATGCAATAACACTCCCTCCACCATGCTTCACAGATGAGGTAGTATGCTTCGGATCATGAGCAGTTCCTTCCCTTCTCCATACTCTTCTCTTCCCATCATTCTGGTACAAGTTGATCTTTGTCTCATCTGTCCATAGGACATTGTTCCAGAATGGGACAGGCTTTTTAGATGTTGTTTGTCAAACCTCTAATCTGGTCTTCCTGTTTTTGAGGCTTACCAATGGTTTACATCTTGTAGTAAACCCTCTGTATTTAATCTGGTGAAGTCTTCTCTTGATTTTTGACTTTGACACAGATACACCAACCTTCTGGAGGGTGTTCTTGATCTGGCCAACTGTTGTGAAGGGGCTTTTCTTCTGTCATCCACTACAGTTGTTTTCCATGGTCTTCCGGGCCCTTTGGTGTTCCTGAGCTCACCAGTGCATTCTTTATTTTGAAGAATGTACCAAATAGTTGATTTGGCCACACTTAATGTATTTGCTATCTCGCTGACTGTTTTTTTTCTCAGCCTAATGATTTCTTGCTTCACTGCAGTGACAGCTCTTTGGACTTCATATTGAGGGTTAACAGTAACAGATTCAAAATGCAAATGACTTGAAATCAACTCTATATCTTTAATCTGTTTACTTGTAGATTAATTAATGAGGGAATAACACACACCTGGCCATGGAAGAGCTGAGCAGCCAATTGTCCAATTAATTTTGGCTCCTTAAAAGGGGAGGGACCACATCTAAAAAGTGCTGTAATTCCTACACTGTTCACCCGATTTGGATGTAAATACCATCATATTCATTATTTAATTTCAACTCCAATATGCTGTGGTAGACAGCTACAATAATAATAACTTGGTCAATGTCCAAATATGCATAGACCAGATCGTATATATCTTACAAAAACAAACATCAGGGGCACCTTTCCTCTCCCTGGCAAAACAACCTGGATATTGCACTATAAATTAGTCCCCAAAAACCACAAGCCTGTACAATACTGCTACTCTAACAGCTTCACAACAGCAGACATGTAAATAGATAACAGAATAATAACATATCAGAACACTGCTCCCATCTCTTACTGATAGAATAGGGATACCTAGTCAGTTGTACAACTGAATGCGTCTTCGCATTTAAACCAACCCCTCTGATTCAGAGAGGTGCGGGGGGCTGCCATCATGGACTTCCACGTCTTCGGCGCCCGGGAACAGTGGGTTAACTGCCTTGCTCAATAATACCTTAACACAGTCACGTAGAACAGATACATCTGTGTGATTATACAGACAGGAGAAGCCACAGGCTGCATCCCAAACGACACCCTATTCCCTATGTAGTGCACATATAGCAAATACCATTGGACCCTTGTCAAAAGTTGTGCATTTGAGATGCAACATAACATAAGCATTTATACACAGTAATGCTATGGGCACATACAAAACCAGAAAAATATGTGATCGCTCACAGAATGTTATGCTGTGTATTTTTTAAATGGCAGACCTCTGATAATACCTCTCATTTTCTGTGTTATTATGTGAAGCCGTGTTGGCAAATAAAACTAAATTATATTGAATTATATTCATGCTAAATTGATGCAAATACATGCATGTCATTCATCAGAAAGGCTGACAAGCGTTCCATATTGAGGAGAGGAGGGAGGTGGGTGGCAGGAGAGGAGAGGAGAGGAGAGAGGAGGGGCACAACAGAAGCTGAGATAATTCGTTAATTTCCCCTGTTCCCACCCCTCCTCTCGCTCTCTTCTTTCTCTCTCCCTCTCTCTCTCTCTCTCTCTCTCTCGCTTTTTTTCTCCTCCTCTCTCTCTCCTCCTCACTCTCCATGAGTAGTGAGGAGCCAGGAGTGTTGTCCACTCCTGGCTCCTCACTACTCACAGAGAAAGGCAGCTGACAGGAGAGCTGTATCTCAATCCTTCTCTCTGCAATATCTAGAATCCTTTGTTCTTGACTCCTCCTCCTCAATCGTATTGGAGGATAAGGTCCAAGGTCCCTCCCCTCTGACCTTTTTTCTCCAATCTACTTTGAGAAGGATGCAAGGTCAGAGAATGTGAGGAATCAAGGAAATATGAATTGAGAAAGAGGCTAACACAGGGAGGCTGCTGACACGAGGAGGGGGTATAACAGATGAAGAAAGGTGGGGGCCGGAGATCCAGAGGGGGTCGGGGTGGAGGGAGGATCCAGAGGGTGGAAGGCACAAGGCCCAGAAAGGAACGGGCTACCCCACAGAGACACCATATTGTCTAGAATAATGATATTCAGATTATTAAAAACCCCAATGACAATGTCATTTTGAGATGAATGAAGTTTGTGGGGGAACATGTCAGTGAGTCCCCATCCCGAGAGGGTGAAGTGTAATATTTCACCCAGTGTGAAGCCTAATGCTGATCACACATATCTTAAATGCCACCCTCTTAATCTGAGTCCTATTGCACTGCCACTCCATTAGAGACTGTTGGTATAATCTGGATTTGACTTGGTGACTGAACCTCTCGTTGGCTGCCCTCCATCCCCTTTCGTCTATAATACACAGCGAGACAGATGACAGAATAACATGGATGACCTTATTTGTCATGTTCTAACAGGATTATAAATAGAGACACACACTGAGTATTATTATCCTCAATTAGCTGAATTTAATGGCCACATTATGAGATGCTGTTATTACTATTGAGACTTTTAAATTGTTTAATATGGTCCACCTTAATCAATATTATTATAGTTTTTGCTGGGTTTGGTCTTAATCATTTACACTAATGGTGTCTATAATGCACCACAGTATTGTACATTCATAAAAACTTTTTCACTGTCTGGGGTGATGGATTTGTGGCATCGAAAAATGATGTTATATTGTGAACTTAGATTTGTAATTGTCAAGCTGAAAAATCTCATGTCCATTTTCAGTCCGTCCGTGTGTGTGTGTGTGTGTGTGTGTGTGTGTGTGTGTGTGTGTGTGTGTGTGTGTGTGTGTGTGTGTGTGTGTGTGTGTGTGTGTGTGTGTGTGTGTGTGATAAACTATGGTGTCATCACAAAGCCATTTCGGCTATTAGACAAGAACTGTTGACCCCATGCCAGACCACTGACAGGAGGATCAGTCTTACTAAAAGAAAGAGAAAAATGAAGAATGGAGGGAAAAAGGAGAAGTGCAGTAGAGGCCAGCTCTGGAAACAAAGAAGCCTTCTACACAGAGAGGCTGGGTCACATGGTAGGAAGTAGAAGTCATTGTATTGATTTACACAATCATGCATAAAGCTGGAGGGTCAGAGACTGGATGAAATTAGGCTGGGTCAGAAATAGGTTCTAATGAAATTAGGCTGGGTCAGAGATAGGCGCTAACCCATATCTGCTATTGTGGATCTAACACATAGACAATGCAGGATCTCGCAGGATAGTGTATCTGAGTAGAGTAGAACAGGTTGTTAGTGTAGATCTGTAGTAGAGTAGACCAAGGGTGTGTTCGGGACGACAGAACGGTGTGCAACGTTTAATTCACACACAAACGTACCTCAAAGGCCGTTGAAGAAAAGTGTGCACCGTTTTGAGGAAACGTGTAATTCAGTACAAACCGTCACGCAACGCAGGAAATGTTGAACCGAACTGAACGCACCTCAGGTTGTTAGAGCTAAGCATTAACATTTCCATGTAGATCTGTGTAGGGTAGGCCAGGTTGCAGCCACATGCTTTAGATTAAAGAGGTGATAATCCTGAAGAAAAGCCCCTCTATCACGCAGAGGGATGACCAGCCTCATGGCCACACTCACGCACAGTTGGAAGTAGACTGTAGACTAGTCTGGATCTAATAAAGGCAGAGAGAGATGGAGAAGAGGTGCGGGTTTTCCTCCCATCTCTCTCCATATAGAACCAGTATAGAAAGTTCTACATTCACAAAACACTCCATGAAAGTGACCAAGAAAAATCTAAACTAGGAAGTGGTAGCTAGTTTTGTCAATATCTAACCCGAAATTATTTCTGTTGACTATCCATCTAAAATAAGAATCAAGGTTAAGAATATGGTAAACTATATTTCACACTTAATTTGAATTAATAGTTTCATTGTAGACCTTTAGGATGTGCCTAGTGTAATCCTGTGTTTTCTTGGCAAGGTCTATCCCAGCACACCCATGTGTTGTCATATCTGTAATGTCTGCCTGGTAACAGTGGGACATTATTAATTATGATTGGGCTGATACTGCTGACAGAGACCTCCAGACTGGCTGGCATGATAGTGGGAGACAAATAGACATCACACACACAGAGATATTACATTGGGAACTGACAAGGTGCAGTCTATCCTGATAATGTGTGGTTCTGTGCAGCAAAGTGTTGGTGCAGATTAGTGTAAACGTCTTTATGTCCTGTACCTCTGCCGTTTAAAGTCTTCTTCAAAGCTCAAACTGAACCATCTGCGACGGGAAGCCACGATGATAACTACTTATTAAGATAGAGATGGTTCAGAGATAGGGAGATAGTTCGGTGATAACTACAGAGATTGTTCAGGGATTTGGTGTGCAGAAACGTGCAGCAACTTCTTCGTCATAAAAATATCTAGTCTACTGGTGTTGTGCATAAATGTGTCTTGCTTCCATTGAGGTCTTGATAACATAATAAACTGTGTTATATTAGTAATACGATTGTAATAGTTAAGGAGTATTTTTGTAGTAGTAATATGAATATTGTAGGCCGAGCCTATGTTGTGTTGCGTATGTAGAACAAATTTACTTCAGAAAAAAACTACTAGGCCTACTCAACTCAATGATATATATAATTAGGCTAAAATAATAATCATAATAATTATAACATTGTTTTTTTTAGTTGCAATTGTTTAATTTTGTTTAATTTGTTCTATCATCATATTCGTGATACATGTAAACACTGGTCTCACACAACACTCACCGGGAATGATGTCTACAATGTACAACATCAATAATTTGTCTAGTATTAATGGCCTGTTTTTGAAAACCTTGAGTTCACAACCTGTTAATGCTGACAAGACACCGTCATACAATATCGTGGACTATATAATCATCGGAATCACGTATTTCAACAAACTAACTAGATGCTTGCAATAAAACATTTACCATTGTTGAAAAATAATTAATATAGGAAATATATTAAAAAGCCTATACATGTATAGATTACAGTCTTACAAATGTAACCTTTATTTAACTCGGCGAGTCAGTTAAGATTAAGAACAAATTCTTAATTACAGTGACGGCCTAAATGAATGCCAATATCGATGCCATCTTAATTTTTCTTCACTGAAAATATGTGTCCTACTTAATTTGACAAGTTCATCCTTCAATTAATGAGGGATAGTAGGCCTATTTCATACATTGGAATCATGAAAAAATATTAACATTCATATTCAAAAACGTTTTAATTGAAAAGTACGCCTGAAAATGTATTTGTACAACACTAAGAAAAAACAATTAACTTCTAAAGGACTTTGGGCCTTTAAGTTATCATTAGCCTATTTACGCTGGAAAAGAAGACACCGAAAATTAACCGGTCCAATGTGTTTTAACTACTAGGATGTTGCATACATGCGTTATTTCCAAAATAACCATGCGATTTCACAGGCCTAATAATTATACAATGGCCTAACCTACTGATATGGTACAGATGTAAATTCATATTCTATAGGCTATTTCAACATGCAGAAGGATATATTTTTTTTCTAAGGACACTGCATTCCAAAGTCCTATTTGAAATGTCCCTGTAGAATAGATTTAGCGGTGCGAATCTTCAGTCAAAGCAAAAAAAATCTCAAATAACCAAGACGTAACCCCACGGAACAACTGTCATCAAACCTGTCATTCTAGTCGTCGTGTCTAATATTAGATCAGGTACCGTCCAGAGGCTGTGGACAATACAGAAACACTAATCATCAAGAATAAAACAAAACGAAAATAAGAGTAAACGAGAATAATAAACACGAGAAAAATACAACGTAAAATACACGTTTTAATCAAAACAAATAAATACGCAAAACCCTGGCACATGTTATAGCCTAACCTACTGTAGCATTCAACCAAGCCGTTTAAAATAAGCAGTTGGAGAAAATCCGTAAAAAAAATTCAAAAGGACAGCCTGAAAGAGAGTAGAAAAGGGCTTTGTTTTTTCTCTCGCCAACGCGTAAGTGGACTTCCGATCCTCGAGACTACTACCTTTAGTTTAAATTGTATATAAAACCCGGGGATTAATTTGTTGTTGATAAACTGGAGGCGGTGACGAATCAGATGGCGATTGGACATCCTCGTTCATAACCCTCCCTTTATAATTTCCCGAAGAGCGTCGGGGCTGTTAAACACAGAAAGACTCAGCCGCCTCCACGTCGCCCTCACACACACACACACACACAGACAGACAGCACCGCGCACTTTCATATGCGGATCCATAACTACAGCAGTGATTAGAGAAATAACAAAAACGAGGTTGTTTTGACTACTGACGTGAGAGGGTGTATTATGGATTTTTTATAATTATTCGCAAATCGAAGTACATACATTTTCCAACTGCAGTTCAATGCAAAAGCGAATGCTTTAGACCGGCGAGATTATTACGCATGTGCCCCAACAAGCAATAATAGGCTTGGTTGGGACTTTTGGAACAATTTTTTTTCTTTTTAATAGCGTTCTTTCTTCTCTAAAATTGGCTCCCGTACAAACAGCCGCGTTGGATCCGTCGGCTTACTGCGAGACTCCGGTCTACAACCCGGATCTCTGCCCTAACATGATAGCCGCCCAGGCCAAGCTGGTGTACCACCTCAACAAATACTACCAGGAGAAATGCCAATCTCGGAAGGCGGCCATCTCCAAGACCATCCGAGAGGTGTGCAAGGTGGTGTCGGACGTCTTGAAGGAGGTGGAGGTGCAGGAGCCCCGCTTCATCAGCTCTCTCAACGAGATGGACAACCGCTTCGAGGGGCTAGAGGTCATCTCCCCCACAGAGTTCGAGGTGGTGCTCTACCTCAACCAGATGGGGGTATTTAACTTCGTGGATGATGGATCTCTGCCGGGCTGCGCCGTGCTCAAGCTGAGCGACGGCCGTAAGAGGAGCATGTCTCTCTGGGTAGAATTCATCACCGCCTCCGGCTACCTCTCTGCGCGCAAGATCCGCTCCAGATTTCAGACCCTAGTGGCGCAGGCCGTGGATAAATGCAGCTATAGAGATGTTGTCAAAATGGTGTCTGATACCAGCGAGGTGAAGTTACGCATCAGAGACAGATACATCGTTCAGATCACCCCGGCTTTCAAATGCACCGGGATCTGGCCCCGCAGCGCAGCGCACTGGCCCCTACCGCACATCCCCTGGCCGGGCCCCAACAGGGTAGCCGAAGTAAAGGCCGAGGGATTCAACCTTCTCTCTAAAGAGTGCTACTCGTTGAACGGAAAACAAAGTTCGGCAGAGAGCGACGCCTGGGTCCTGCAGTTCGGCGAGGCCGAGAACCGCCTACTCCTGGGAGGCTGCAGGAAGAAATGTCTGTCGGTCCTCAAAACGTTACGAGACCGGCACCTTGAGCTGCCTGGGACGCCCCTCAACAACTACCACATGAAAACTCTGGTTTCTTATGAGTGTGAAAAACATCCACGGGAGTCTGACTGGGACGAGAACAACCTCGGGGACCGTTTGAACGGGATTCTATTGCAGCTTATTTCGTGTTTGCAGTGCAGGAGGTGTCCCCATTACTTCCTGCCTAATCTAGACCTGTTCCAGGGGAAACCTCATTCTGCTCTAGAAAATGCAGCCAAACAGACCTGGCGACTTGCGAGAGAGATTTTGACCAACCCCAAAAGCTTGGAGAAACTCTGAGGTAAATGTGTGTTATAGTGAAGGAGGGTCAGTGAGAGGCCTGGTGATGTATCAAATGACTATGGACAGAAATGGTCACTGTGCCTCTGTTTAATTCACGGTCTTGTAAAATGTGACTATCCTCTGACGAGGAAGAAGTTTACTCTGATATCATTTTTATGACCCATAGTCAAATATGACCCTTCTCTTAATTTTATTCTGTGATTTAGGAGCAAATTGTACCATCAATCCACATTCAAGGTTAGGTTTAATTTCAGTATTAATCTTTCGTTATTTCTCTCCATGCCCACGGTTGTCTAAATCGTTTATTAGCTTAAATGCTTTAAAATAAAGCCCCCATACAAGCCTTGAGTAAATATTTATACTGTAAATACATTCATAGGTTGTGATTCCAGTGGTCTGAAATTGTGAATGTTGTTCTGTGACATGTAAACTTAAGAGTTCAATTACACCTTTTAAAGTAAAACGGTTTTTTTTATCTGGTAGAAAATACATTCATTTAGTACATTAATTTCAGTAACAGTCTGCTGTATCTGTTGTCAGTGGACATTTTCTCATTTTGAAAGTTTACATTTTGATGGTACTATTTGTTACATTTAAAAAAAAAACATTCCATAAACATACTTGAATTCTTATTTAAAGTATACTCGATACTTTTTTGTTTGTACCTTGCTTACATGATAAAACCTGAAAACCTGAAAATATATATAAATACAGTCTAATTGAGAAGAAAAAATGCACTTGAAATACACTGGATTATATCATGATCTGATCTGATTTTTTATTCCTGTCTGTGAATTAATTTAAAGAGTTAGCCTAATAAAAAATAGCTATGTAATATTTGTGTCCCAATCATGATTTAATTAAATGTATAACTTGTATTTTTTCATATATAGGCCATAGTTATTGTATGCATCATACATGGGTATTTTTCATATATAGGCCATAGTTATTGTATGCATCATACATGGGTATTTTTTAAGCCTAGTGTTTAACCCGTTTTAAATTAGGCAAATATAGTTTGTCATTTCTCTATTAATTCTGGCTATAAGCCTACCCTCCATATTGTATCTATCAGGTTGTCTACGTTATAATAATAGGCTGTCTATTTAAAAGCATTTTATAGGCGTAATGCTGTTGGAAAAAACAAATGTATGAGAGGTACGGTTGGGGTTAGACATTAGGCCTATATTTCCAATATACAGTGGACAGGAATAATGCGCAAAACAGGTGTTTTGAACGGGTAATTGTGTAAATGTCTACGTTACAACGTTAGTATGCGCCCAATAGTGTTAGTACTTATCCCATGTCCATACACAGTCGCTATATTTATAAACAACGATAATGTTGGTGTAAAATCGAAAAGACCTCGTAGGCTCTCGTTTGATGACATAGGTTTACAGGTTTTGAGGGGATCAGAATATCAATAAATGTGTAAAATGTTTTAGGCCTACATGTCAGGTTCTCTCCAGAGGCCTGGGTAGGTTTAAGGCTCGTCTACATCCTGGAACTTCAAATGGCACAACGTTCCAATTGGACCATATATTTTAAAATGCTCCACAATCTCCTTATGGTTGAATTCTTGCACATGGGTGAATCTGAATAATTATTTGAATCTCTAAATCACATTTTGTGTCTTGTAAAAGAAAGGAACCTGGGGTCAATGCGGGCCCAGCCAAAACATGAACACGAATCAGTAAAGTGAACTTGAATGTGAACAAAAGCTTGTGCATATCAAACAGAAAGGGAAAGTGGCGGTTGGACTTACCGTGGAGTCAAGCCGTTTGAAGGAGTGGTCATCCTCGTCCACTTCGAAATAGATCTCGGTCGTCGTGATGGAGAGCGTCCCTCGCGCCACTATTACTGGGGCCACCAGCTGGGCTGGGGTGCTGAGGACCACTGGGCCTATAATGCGTAATACACCGTGCATCAGATATAAGGACAAACAAAACATGGTCTTTAAAAATTCCTAACAAATAATCGGATTTGTTTGTTTGGAAATTATTATCAAATTTGAGTCTACTTCGATTTAATCAGAGCACATATTGAGGCGATGTAATGTCTAGGATGCAAATTCTACAATTTCTTCTTAATTTTGGCACATGCACAGTTCTTAATTATCATGGTAACAAGTCTGTATTCAGTTTTTTTTAATTTTTTTATGCAAACACGAATTACTCGTTCAGGTTGAATACAGAACACGGCTCCATTTTGGGTTGCACTCTGGAGGCTATAAAATAGGTTATTTTTAACCAAATCGCCATTCAGCCAATTCAACAAGCATATAGGCCTATATACATTCTAGGCTTACAAAACGATTTGAAGCTAATTTACATAAGTAATGACCAGTTTAACTATAGGCGCGTGCTGTGCAATAGGGCCAGAAGTATGATACGGTCTATCAGAACTAAACCAGAGATGGAGGAGCGCTTGCCAATATGATGAATGTTCACTTATAACCTATAGGCTATTATTATGCATATTTGCATATTCATATTTTTCATAAGAATTATTTCAGTTACTATAGCAACATCTGCGGCCTCTAAAAGAGAGACACAACACCACCCCAAAATTATTGTGACAATTTGTATAGCATCCTAAACGATATATATATTTTTTAACAGTTTCTTTGAGGGAAAATAAAAGCTTTTGTATTTGTGCTGACGATATCCCTTCAGTATTTATTTACGATGGCTTTTTGATCCCTGGTCAGCTGATGGGATCACATGCTATATCTCTCTCTGTCTCCACCCGTCTTCCTCCCCATCTCCATCTCTCCTCCTGTCCTCTCTTCTCCCTCCATTCTCCATGTTCTATTTGGAGCAGTATCGCTGAGGCGCGTCAGCTCCGCTGATTTGTCTCGAGCTCAAATGAAAGCTCTTGAAATTGGGATATTTATCGATCGCGTGAACTCCAAAGAGTCAGTTTAATGTCTCGTCAATCTTAATCCTGTGCTCCTCAGCCAATTATGCCTGATACTGTTGCGAGATTACAAGTGGATTTTGGTTTCAATTCCCTGGGCGCTCTTTCATTGTGCTCACGGAGCGTTCAGGAATAGTGGAATCGGCTTTCCTACTCTTTCTCTCTGCCTGCCCTATAGCTGTCTGTAATAAACTCTCTGCCTGTATTAAACGGATCTTATCTGATTACACAATCACCGTTAAATATGTGCATTACAAGCTGCAGTAATATCCCGGGTCTAATAACTTTTCAGGTGTATATATTGTATGCCTATGAGAACATATGTCCCTAACATGCCTCACAGCATATTCATGAATAGATACTACAAAATACACTGATATATAATGTATAGCCTACAATATAGGCCTCCGTGTACATATAACGTAATATTATACAATGTAATTACTGCGTTGCTCTCACAGAACAGAAAGCAATGCTTTTGAACATGAAACAAAACGTGATCAAAACATCACTGTCATTATTATTTATTAGCCGATGTAATTATCTTGTAATGACAGTTGTTCTTAATGTTGTTTCCACATTAAGATAAATATTAAACCTGCACCATGTTAGGCTACATTTGAACAGAGAATTAGGCCGAAGTCTCAATAAACGGGCAGATATTGTTTTATATTCGATGCTGTTTGCAATAGATTCCCAGCAACCTAAAGGGTTTGTCTTTCTGCAACATAAACTCTCTATTCAAAGAACTCTAGTCTACTCCCCCTCAGAGAGCGCGCGAGAGAGAATAAAAAGACGTTGGAGGGTACAGAACCATTGTGTTGTGGCTTGAAGGGGCTCTGGCACATACAGAGACAATGCAGCCTTAATCCACTGGATCCACCGCGCTACAGGGACGGGATTAAACTGTAATCCCTCTAGGTATACTCCATAATTAGGAGTTAGTATTAAAACGTTTACACGATACAGGTTTCCATATGCCAAAGGACTGGATTCTGATAATACTATAATGCTAGATTTGTGGAGCCTCTTTCTGAGAATTTCCTTCAAAAAAGTTATAGTAGTAATAATAATATTCACACACACACACACACACATACACATACACACACACACACACACACACACACACACACACACACACACACACACACACACACACACACACACACACACACACACACACACACACACACACACACACACACACCTTTGACTTGGATGGTCTTCAGAGTAATATTTCAGGAACATTTAAAAGTGTACATTGAGCAAATAATTCAATTTATAGCAACAATTATTCCAGTTATAATATTCTATTACATAGTTGCAGTTTCTTGGTGTTATTCTGTGTGTACTCTAGTCTTGTCTGTCTATGGGGCTGGAAAAATGTTAAACAGTCTGGTCTGATGAAGACAGTCGCAGTGATGTCACTGCTGCACTGCTACACAGACACAAGGCATTCTGGGTAGTGTCATAATTAAAACAGCACTGTACATTCTCCCACAGTCCTGAATGCCCAACATTCCTCTCAAAGGCTTGAATAAGTCTAAGAATTCCCTATATAGCGCACTATTTTTGACCAGGTCACATAGGCCAATAGTGTGCTTTTAGGGACGCAACCTAAAACTGTTCCATTTCTTGTCAATAAAGATTCATATCTTAAACATGTGAGGTAGACAGTGATATTATATGTAATTCAACACATCCTGAGCAGTGTAATTTTTTATGGGGGTTTGTCTAAGTATTTATGACACTATTATCTTGCACACATAAGGCACATTATTACCAATGTAAGGGATACAATTATGCCAGAGAGAGAGAGAGAGAGATGAACGATGAACTTCACTCGTTAGGGCATGATAATGCACCACTGAGAGAGTACAGAATGCCTGTTTTTGACTGGTCCATGCAAAGGTCTGTCAGTTAAGATCATTAATATCTCAACCAAAACAGTAAACAGCCACTATCTAAACACAACACCTCCCTCTTCCATCCTCTCCTCTCCTTGTATGATTTGGGTTACAGATGAGTAGACAAAAGGAGTGTGTTGATGCCAATGAGAGCAGACGGTGTTGCCAGTGTTCAGGGGGAGTGAAACTAATCATGGGTTTGGTAACCACAGGGCAGGCTCCACCCGCTCCAATAGCTAGCTGAGCCCAGGGTAAGCCATGCCTCCTCTGGCAGCAGACACTGGCCTGATGTTTGGTTGGCAGGAGAGAGAGAGGAGGAGGAGGAGAGAGATATAGGGGAGAGAGAGTGAGAGGGAGAGAGAGAGAGACAGACAGAGAGTGAGAGAGAAAGAAAGAAAGAGAATGAGAAAGGCTGTCAACACACAGGGATGATCTCCCACTTAGACTGCTCAGGGCAGAGAGAGGTAGAGTTTAGATATAGAGCACACAGACTGTAGCATATAGATATAGAGCACATAGACAGAACACTACCTAATGTCCAGGACTTCCGAAAGATCAGTCTGAGATAGCGAGGGCTCCCCTTCTGGTCAGAATGTGAACATACCTTTAACTTTACCATGATGCAATAAAATAATGTTTTTGAATGGTTCCAAAAATAAATGTTTCGACCAACATTTTTAATAAGGTTGGAATTAATGTAGCTGGATAAAGAAAGGTTCCTTTTTGAAATCTCTGTTTTCATTGTAAAAAAAAGCATAATTAAATCATTACCAGCAGCACAGTTACAGTCACCAATGCTCTGGATAACATGAAAAAAGCCTAACCAGCTCTGCTAGGATGAGAAAAATGGTCAGAGTGAGATGTTCTCTCATTTATGTCTGAAAGTATCTAGCAAGCTAGCAAACTTCTTTTTATTTAAATTTCTTACCCCTTTTTCTCCTCAATTTCGTAGTATCCAATTGGTAGTTACAGTCTTGTCCCATCGCTGCAACTCCCGTACGGACTTTGGAGAGGCGAAGGTTGAGAGCCGTGTGTCCTCTGAAACACAACCCAGCCAGGCTGCACTGCTTCTTGACACACTGCTCGCATAACCCGGAAGCCAGCCACACCAATGTGTTGGAGGAAACACCGTACACCTGGCGACCGTGTCAGCCTGCACTTGAGACCGGTCTGCCACAGGAGTCACTAGTACACGATGGGACAAGAACATCACCGCCGGCCAAACCCTCCCCTAACCCGGACGCCGCCACACCATGGGTCTCCTGGTCACGGCCGTCTGCGACAGAGCCTGGACTCAAACCCAGGATCTCTAGTGGCACAGTACTTTAGACCACTGCGCCATTCGGGAGGTCAAGCTAACTAACTTTAACCAGTTAGTTTGGGAGCTTGACTGCCGTGGTGAGTCCAGAACGTTCTAATCAACCCTACTCCTCAGCCAGAGCATCCAGTGTGCGCTCTTAATGCTCCGAGAGTGAACTGCTCTGAATTTACATACGGACAATCTGACAAACGCCCAGAGTGCACTGAACACTCTCTGGCACCCCAGAGATGCAAATGCACCCTTAGTTAATAGACCCATGAGGAAGAGCGTTCCAAACCCTTCTGCCAATAATAGCTAGTTTTACAATTTCCCCTTCCCACTCAGACCACTCACAGACATTCCTAGCAAAATTCTTGCTTGAGAAATTGCTGTTTGCCAAGAAGATATTTTTGTTTCTTTTTGACCATATTAATTGATCACAGTATTTCCACACTATGAATTCTAAATAGCACTCTGAAATTGTGAAAATGATGATGACGCCCTTTTTGTGTAAGAGCTGTTTGAAAGGAAATACCTGGAATTCAGCCTGTTCAGGTGGGATAGAACTTTTGGGCCACATCATGTGACCTGATTATAATCGACCGGTGACTGTTCATCTGGGTAAGGGGGTGGGCTCTAGACCATCCTATCCGCTCATCAGGGCAGTGTATGTAAATATCTTCATATTTGTATTCTAATGCCCATACGCATTTTGGAGTTATTTTCATTAAATAAACATAGAGTGATTAATTAGACATGCAATGATGATTGAATTATTATTTTTTTTTACACAGACTGCATTGGTGCTTTAAGGACAATACTGCCCACAGTCACTACTTAAAAGCCTGATCGTACCTCTTGAGATTCTGGACAGAAGCCGGTCATTGCATGTCTCTAAAGCTATCCTCACTTACATTGCAACATTGTAGATACAATAGTCTACCATTATAATTCACTGTGTCAGAATGCCAACATACCAGGAAACCCTTATCTTTTAAAAGAAACATCAGCTACAGTATATCATGCTTTCATAATTATTTTCTCATATATCTCAGGAATCATTTTTCTCCTCAGAAAAAACAATTTCTTAGAAGGTCTGTGAGCATGACAGAGGAGGCACAGCAACCAGATTCTCCCTCAGTCCATTTGCTGCTTTATAATCCTTGTGATTGGAACATAGTAAACATTTCAGGAATTTATGATGGCTGCCAGGATCCGCTATTGTATTCCAGTAAAACGCTTGCATCAGGAATAATACCACCGCAGCACTTGCTGCTCTTATTTCAGGGACCAGTTGTTTGCAGCATTCAGGCAGTGTATCAGACCGTTGAACAGCTCCTCTTGATCTATAGCCACAACCAGACTGAACTCTGGATATCTCTCCCCTGTGAGGCTGAGGCAATTATACCTAAAGCAGCAGAAAGCATAGTTCTGACTGGAGAGTTTGGCCCACAAAGCTGGAGCCTGGTGCCATATGACCAGGAGGTGGGTTGGAAAACATTGAGAACATTGTGAGAACAGTAAGAGAACACTATGTTAAAAGTAAAACCCTATGAGAAAACTATGCGAACACGACGAGAACCCAACAAGAACCCGAAAAGAACACTACCAGAAAGGGAAGGGAATACCTAGTCAGTTGCACAACTGAATGCATTCAACAAAAATGTGTCTTCTGCATTTAACCCAACCCCTCTGAATCAGAAATGTGTCTTCTGCATTTAATCCACCCCTCTGAATCAGAAATGTGTCTTCTGCATTTAACCCACCCCTCAGAATCAGAAATGTGTCTTCTGCATTTAACCCAACCCCTCTGAATCAGAAATGTGTCTTCTGCATTTAACCCACCCCTCTGAATCAGAAATGTGTCTTCTGCATTTAACCCTGCCCCTCTGAATCAGAAATGTGTCTTCTGCATTTAACCCAACCCCTCTGAATCAGAAATGTGTCTTCTGCATTTAACCCACCCCCTCAGAATCAGAAATGTGTCTTCTGCATTTAACCCAACCCCTCAGAATCAGAAATGTGTCTTCTGCATTTAACCCACCCCCTCAGAATCAGAAATGTGTCTTCTGCATTTAACCCACCCCCTCAGAATCAGAAATGTGTCTTCTGCATTTAACCCACCCCCTCAGAATCAGAAATGTGTCTTCTGCATTTAACCCAACCCCTCAGAATCAGAAATGTGTCTTCTGCATTTAACCCAACCCCTCAGAATCAGAAATGTGTCTTCTGCATTTAACCCAACCCCTCAGAATCAGAAATGTGTCTTCTGCATTTAACCCACCCCCTTCTGCAGAATCAGAAATGTGTCTTCTGCATTTAACCCAACCCCTCAGAATCAGAAATGTGTCTTCTGCATTTAACCCAACCCCTCAGAATCAGAAATGTGTCTTCTGCATTTAACCCACCCCCTCAGAATCAGAAATGTGTCTTCTGCATTTAACCCAACCCCTCAGAATCAGAAATGTGTCTTCTGCATTTAACCCACCCCCTCAGAATCAGAAATGTGTCTTCTGCATTTAACCCAACCCCTCAGAATCAGAAATGTGTCTTCTGCATTTAACCCACCCCCTCAGAATCAGAAATGTGTCTTCTGCATTTAACCCACCCCCTCAGAATCAGAAATATGCGCGGGGGCAGCGTCCACATTAAACAGCGTCCACATTATTGGCACTCAGAGAGCTACCTACCACCCTTATGAGAACACAATGAAAACACTAGAACACTATATAGGGAACTAGAACCTGCTGAAGCTTGGCTATGCACACTGACATTCTGACACTGCAGCCCAAGTCCATAGACACCACAGTTCCAATAACAATACTTACCTTGCGAGCCTGAAATGTGCACTACTCAATATTAGGAAGGAGTCCTTAAATGTTTTGTACACTCAAGAGAGCACCGGACACAGGCCATGCAAACTCAGTTGTTCACTGGAGGGAAGCGGAGAAGGTGAGAAAGGGAACAGCTGGAAAGCCAGGGACCTGGAAGACATATGCAGATTTCTCTCCCAAGGTTCTGACTTAGGATGTAAAATGACTTTGTAGTCAGCAGGAGCAAACGCCAAACAGCTAGGGTGTACTAAGAGCGCGTGGAGATCCAAAACACGTTTGGCCGCCGCCAAGGCCATGAGCAGGGCAGTCTCTTCGGAAAGGACCTTCACAGACTCCAATGGTACAAACAGAGACTCACACAGAGAATCCAGGACCAAAGCCAGGTCTCAAGTGGATGCCATAGGTTTAGACACTGGTCTGAGCCGACGCACGCCTTTCAGAGACTTCACCACCAGAGAGTGAGACTCCAGGGTAGAGCCTTCAATCCCTACATGACACGCCGGGATGGCTGCCATATCAACCTTCAATGTGGAAAAAGAAAAGCCCTGCTCCGAAAGCAAAATGTCCACCAAAGAGCATATAAAACATGAAACTCCTTTAACCTGACACCAACCCTCAAACGCGACCCACTTATATGTATACAACCCTCTTGTAGAGGGCATATGCACCGGCTCTATAGTCTTTATCACGTTCAAGGGTATACCCCTAGCCGTCAAATTCAACCTTTCAGGGGCCAAACCCATAGATCCCATACATGTGGACGTGGGTGCCAAACTCTCTGGGCCAGCGGGGAGCCACCAGAATCAACACCAGACCCTCCTGATGGACCCTCTCCACGGTGGCCTGAATCAGGGCCACCGGAGGAAAAGCATAGAGCAGAGTTTGAGGCCAACTGAATGCGCTGTGCCGGGGTCAAACAACTTTCCTTGTGATACACTATGAACCCCAGAGACTGAATATGGGAAACGTAGCAGTGTGGAGCTCCACCTGTTCCCTCAACTCCACTATGACCATCCAATCATCCAGATAGGCCAATAATGGGATCCCCTGGCAACTCACCGGTGCCAAAGCCGCCTCCACCACCATAGAAAATGCTCTGGGGCGATAGGGAGAGCCCGAAAAGCAAGACCAGAAACTTGTAGACCACACCCTCAAAATGAAACCTCTGAAACGTTCTGTGGAGAGGATGTATAGTCACATGAACATACGCATCCTTTAGATCTACGGATGCGAACCACTGCAATAGCCGGTGAAGTTTAAGCATTGCAAACGTTGAGGTGCTTGTTTAAAACATAAATCCTGCTTGGGCCCCCCATACAATAAGGTATGCGCGCGCACTACGGATAAAAGCGTTTGCTTAATTGCATATATTATTATTATATTACACGTTTCACCGTAGCTATGGCAGCTGTATGAAGCTCTCTTGCCTGCCTGGCACGTTTCAGGTAAAACCTCAACCTCCCTGGTTGACCAGATAGCTATGGGCCCTGGTTGACCAGATCGCTATGGGCCCTGGTTGACCAGATAGCTATGGGCCCTGGTTGACCAGATCGCTACGGGCCCTGGTTGACCAGATAGCTACGGGCCCTGGTTGACCAGATAGCTTAGGGCTCTGGTTGACCAGATAGCTACGGGCCTTGGTTGACCAGATTGCTACGGGCCCTGGTTGACCAGATTGCTACGGGCCCTGGTTGACCAGATTGCTACGGGCCCTGGTTGACCAGAGATGGTGACCAGATTGCTACGGGCCCTGGTTGACCAGATTGCTACGGGCCCTGGTTGACCAGATTGCTATGGGCTTTGGTTGACCAGATTGACCCCTGGTTGACCAGATAGCTACGGGCCCTGGTTGACCAGATAGCTACGGGCCCTGGTTGACCAGATTGCTACGGGCCCTGGTTGACCAGATTGCTACGGGCCCTGGTTGACCAGATAGCTGCGGGCCCTGGTTGACCAGATAGGGCTCTGGTTGACCAGATGCTACGGGCCTTGACCAGATTGCTACGGGCCCTGGTTGACCAGATTGCTACGGGCCCTGGTTGACCAGATTGCTACGGGCCCTGGTTGACCAGATTGCTACGGGCCCTGGTTGACCAGATTGCTATGGGCTTTGGGACCAGATTGCTGGGCCTTGGTTGACCAGATTGCTACGGGCCTTGGTTGACCAGATTGCTACGGGCCCTGGTTGACCAGATAGCTACGGGCCCTGGTTGACCAGATAGCTACGGGCCCTGGTTGACCAGATAGCTACGGGCCCTGGTTGACCAGATTGCTACGGGCCCTGGTTGACCAGATTGCTACGGGCCCTGGTTGACCAGATAGCTACGGGCCCTGGTTGACCAGATTGCTACGGGCCCTGGTTGACCAGATAGCTACGGGCCCTGGTTGACCAGATAGCTACGGGCCTTGGTTAAAAGTATTGCACTATCAAAAATAATAGGGTGTAGTCCATGACTCAATGTTCTAATGAAAAAAAATGTCTAGATATCAAACAACCAACTCATGTGTTTTTATAACTAATTGTGATTTGTTTATTTACATATGTATTTCCACTGAGGAGGTTGATTCAAGTGATTTTCATTCATTAGTTTGTTTTCATAGTTTCTCTGTCCGTTATAATCAGTAAGATCAGAGTGTTAATGTGGGTTAAAAGTTCAGTCTGTCAGGTTAGGTAATGTTAGTTTAGTTAATGATTTTCTGGGCCATTTGGTAGGTGGTGACATATCATGCGTTCCAAATGGCACCGTATTTCACTACTTTTGACGAAAGCACTATGAGCCCTAGTCAAAAGTAGTGCACTAACTAGAGAATAGAGTGCCATTTGAAATGCAGCCATGTTCAGATTGATCATCCTTCCGGAATCAATTTAGATTTACTTGGACTGAGATGACGGACTGACCTCTGGAGACAAACAGGCGAGGAAGGAACAGCGCTAGAGGACCAAAACAACACAGAATAGAACCGACCGGTGTATTTCACACATACACAACCACACAGGAACTACACTTTCACCTGAACACCTTGGAAACACTGTCCAGATTCACTTACACTGGCAAAAACATAAACCATAACCCAAACATAGGACAAATATGTGCATCTGTGTTTGTGTATCTCACCAGCTAGGTTGTCCATCTCCTTCTCCTGCAGCAGACTGGCAGTGTCGTCGTCTCCATCCAACATCAGGTCCGTCTCTGGGCTCTGATTGGCTACTGCCTGGCTGCGGAACCCCTTCTTCGACTTGACCAACTCGTCCTCCTCGCTGTCTGGAGGGGGAGGGGAGGGGGGGACAGAAAGACAGAACAGTAGGAACAGTCAGTCAGAAAACAGTTAGAATAGGGGGTGGCGAGAGAGGACAGCCCGACAGCGGTCAGAGAACAGTCAGGGAACAGCCCAACAACAGTCAGATAACAGTCATACTACAGCCCGACAGAAGTCAGAGAACAGTCATAACAGTCAGGGAACAGTCATAACAGTCAGATAACAGTCAGGGAACAGTCAGAAAACAGCCAGAAAACAGTCAGAAGAGTCAGGGAACAGCCCGACAGCAGTCAGAGAACAGTCAGAAAACAGAAAACAGTCAGACAACATTTAGACAATAGTCAGACAGAACAGTCATACAACCAGAGAACAGTCAGACGGAACAGCCAGGAGACAGTCAGACAGCTAAACACCTCTCCCCTGAACCCCAAAGAGCAGATTCATATCAGTGTAGAAAGATAAGGAGATTATAAATGCTTTCAAGTGTCACATCAGTGGAGCCAAATGTGAATCTGGTTTTGATAGATTCATAAAACGCATACCATAACATTTGGCGAGCTTCGGAAGTCTGGATTAACCACAGTACCCACAATCTCTACATGAAACGTCCAATGATGACTGACTTGGAGTAAAGAGCGGTGGACTGTAGTATTTCATAACTATTGACGTCAGAACCCACAGGAAACATATTAATACATTTAATACATTTCCAGCATCTAAACTGATAGGCTGTTTCAACATTTGTTATCAGACAAGGTAAACTATGAAACACTTTTGTTTTTAGAAAGCGGCAAAAGAGTGTTGAGGATATGTCTTCAGCTCAGAGTCGTTGGGGACTGTATCTGTCAGCTGCTCAGACAGAACCACACTGATCAGACAGATCAATTAAGAGGCTGAGAACACCACCACATTTCATCATATAGGCATCCTGTAACAGAGATCTAGTGGAACAGGACCATCACTCTACAGCCTGTGTCCCACCTTACAGTAAATCAACTAAATACAGTATGTACAGACAATATAGTACATCCACACCATACAGATTATACAGTACATCCACACCATACAGACAATACAGTACATCCACACCATACAGACTATACAGTACATCCACACCATACAGACAATACAGTACATCCACACCATACAGACTATACAGTACATGCACACCATACAGACTATACAGTACATCCACACCATACAGACTATACAGTACATCCACACCATACAGTATGTACAGACTACACAGTACATCCACACCATACAGACTACAGTATATCCACACCGTACAGACTATACAGTACTTCCTCACCATACAGGCTATAAAGTACATCCACATCATACAGACTATACAGTACATCCTCACCATACAGACAATACAGTACATCCACACACCATACAGACTATACAGTACATCCACACCATACAGACTACATCCACACCATACAGACTACAGTATATCCACACCATACAGACTATACAGTATATCCACACCATACAGACTATACAGTACATCCACACCATACAGACTATACAGTACATCCACACCATACAGACTATACAGTACATCCACACCATACAGACTACAGTATATCCACACCATACAGACTATACAGTACATCCACACCATACAGACTATACAGTACATCCACACCATACAGACTACAGTATATCCACACCATACAGACTATACAGTACATCCACACCATACAGACTACAGTATATCCACACCATATAGACTATACAGTACATCCACATCATACAGACTATACAGTACATCCACACCATACAGACTATACAGTACATCCACACCATACAGACTATACAGTACATCCACACCATACAGACTACATCCACAGACTACATCCACACCATACAGACTATACAGTACATTCACACCATACACACTATACAGTACATCCTCACCATACGTACAGACTACAGTACATCCACACCATATAGTATGTACATACTATACAGTACATCCACACCATACAGTATGTACATACTATACAGTACATCCACACCACAGACTATACAGTACATCCTCACCATACGTACAGAAAACAGTACATCCACACCATACAATATGTACAGTACATCCACACCATACATACTATACAGTAAATCCACGCCATACAGTATGTACATACTATACAGTACATCCACACCATACATACTATACAGTACATCCACACCATACAGACTATACAGTACATCCTCACCATACATACAGAATACAGCACATCCACACCACACATTGAATGTATTAAGCTGCCTTCATCAAGTTGTCAGATCCAGCCCAACCCCATCATCATCCCATCCCAACCCCAACCCCATCCCAACCCTAGCTCCAGCCCAACCCAACCCCAGCACATACCAGCTCAACCCATCCACACCCCAACCCCATCTCCATCCCAGCCCAACCCCAACCCCATCCCAACTCTAGCTCCATCCCAACCCTAGCTCCAGCCCAACACAACCCCAGCACATACCAGGTCAACCCATCCACACCCCAACCCCATCCCCATCCCAGCCCAACCCCATCCACACCCCAACCCCAACCCCATCCCAGCCCAACCCCATCCCTACCCCAACCCCAACCCCATCCCCATCCCAGCCCCATCCCAACCCTAGCTCCAGCCCAACCCAATCCCAGCACATACCAGCTCAACCCATCCACACCCCAACCCCATCCCATCCCAGCCCAACCCCATCCCTACCCCAACCCAAACCCCAACCCCATCCCAGCCCCAACCCCATCCCAACCCCAACCCCATCCCCATCCCAACCCAACACCATCCCAACCCTAGCTCCAGCCCAACCCAACCCCAGCACATACCAGCTCAACCCATCCACACCCCAACCCCATCCCCATCCCAGCCCAACCCCATCCCAGCCCAACCCCATCCCAGCCCAGCCCAACCCCATCCCCACCCCAACCCCAGCCTAGCCCAGCCCCAACCCCATCCCCACCCCAACCCAACCCCATCCCCATCCCAGCCCAACCCCATCCCTATCTCCAGCCCAACCCCATCCCCATCCCAGCCCAACCCCAACCCCATCCCAGCCCAACCCCATCCCCAGCACACGCCTGCCACACATCACTGCACAGAGATGCCTGTGAGGATTTGTCTTCTTTAAGGTCATACAATATCTGTGAGAAATTGGAGAAGGAACTCTGTGTAAGAAAAGCTTCAGAACATGTCCTGAGAAATGGGAGGTGTCCAAAACCCGTCTGCCATGTTTTCTCTCAGCGTGGCTCTCAGTAGGCCTGGCGCTCCCAGA
Organism: Oncorhynchus tshawytscha; assembly: GCF_018296145.1. Lineage (NCBI taxonomy): Eukaryota > Metazoa > Chordata > Actinopteri > Salmoniformes > Salmonidae > Oncorhynchus > Oncorhynchus tshawytscha. The sequence continues at coordinate 30,190,244 of NC_056442.1, forward strand.
AGAAACAAGCACCTTGTCTTGAAGAGGTCTCCTGCAACTCTTGTCAGCACGACTACTGTTAAAAAACAACTTCCTGCTCTGTCTCTTGTCTGGAGAGCTTTCATCAGACACATGTGTAGCGTTTAACGCTGTGTAGCATTAAAGACCAGAGCCAGCCAGCAGCCAGCCAGCAGCCAGCCAGCAGCCAGCCAGCCAGCAGCCATCCAGCAGCCATCCAGCAGCCATCCAGCAGCCAGCCAGCAGCCAGCCAGCCAGCAGCCAGCCAGCAGCCAGCCAGCCAGCAGCCATCCAGCAGCCAGCCAGCAGCCAGCCAGCCAGCAGCCAGCCAGCAGCCAGCCAGCAGCCAGCCATCCAGCAGCCAGCCAGCAGCCAGCCAGCAGCCAGCCATCCAGCAGCCAGCCAGCCAGCAGCCAGCCAGCCAGCAGCCAGCCAGCCATTTAGCATCAAAGAGACGAGTGAAACTTAAAACTGTGATTCAGTAAAGCGTCATTGCACTCATTGGGTCAATGAGGGGAAGCTGAGCAGAGGAGCTGAGTCTCTGATTGGCATGATTGAGCAGAGGACCTGAGTGGGAACTAGACTAAACAAACCATGCTGATTCCTACAGGCATGCCACCAACATCAATAAGAGAGAATTACTGAGAGCATGAGCTCCTGAGCAAAAATATAGAATTAGAGTTGATTAAATGTAGATAAACTTGATTGTTTCACAAGGACTTACACATGATACTAACCTCAACATCAAAAGCTTCAATCCAATCACAATTTCATACCTAAAACCTTGTTTTTGGCCAAAATTACTTCAATGGACTATTACTACCAAGGACTATCAAGAAAAAACTTCTAACAAACCAAAACCTGCAGAAGAAACACAGCGGAACCTGGAAATACTATCCAACACAAACTGAATGAGTAATATAAGCTACTTCTGAATCCAAAAAGTAAAAGACAACAATCTCTAGGTCATTTGGTTGTATAAAGCTTCATAAATAAGAGTACTATGCTATCAAGCTGCTAGGAAAGAAACTGACCTGATCAATTAGTGCTGAAGTGTGAAGTGAGCGGTATGAAAACTCTTGAGCCTAACAATGGCAGGAGAGTTCCACAGCCCCTCCCCCACCCCAAATGTAGAGGCCTTGGAGCCCCCATGGCTTATCCCTGTCCAGAGGTTATTACAATACAGTACCCAATGGATATAAAAATACCACTACATAGAATGAGTACAAAAAAGCTCCTCAAGAACAATCCAGAGACACTATTTGCTGACTTCTACAAAGAGGGGAAGGTAAGCAACTTCATTTTTCACACAGACCATCCCCTTGCATGGCACAATGCTATAAGAGCTCACTACCCCAATGTCAAGAGAAAGGGTATTGTCCCAGGGTGGAAACTTCGAATGATAGACATTGAGGAAATTGAAACAACCTCTGTCAACGTGTACAAGTCTGGGACAGTAATGGCACAGGGCATCCTCATGCAGTTCCAGTAGGACTTTTTGGGGTTCAAAGAGTGGGGGAGTGAAAAAACTTCTTCCACTTTCCCTAACGCACAATTGGTTGTCTTCACCCTGCTACCACAAAATGACTTTCACCCTGCCAGTGGGTGAAATGCAAGCTTTTCCCAGGACTGTGCCTCAAAACCTACTGTCTACCTGGCCCAGCATTCCACCCTGGACTTGAACAGCCTTTACGACCAGGTCCACCTCTACAAGGCAGCAATTCCAACTTTTGCCAGGACCCAGCAGCACACACAGGAGCAACAGAGCAATGGATACCCCGTTCAGACCAGCAAGACACCCTCCTAGACCTGAAAGACCCCCTCCTGAAGGACCTGCACCGAGAGAACCCACACAAAGAGGACCTACACCCAGACCACAGCATCACCAGCCGCACTCCAACCAGCTAAGACCACCCCAAGCAAACCCTGGCTCCCCCATATCAGACCTATGCCCCTTTTGCCCAACCCATTCCCCCTCCCTTGCGGCAATGACCTCAACATGACAGCAGGACATATGCTCAGGCAGTGAGCAGAGCAACCGGCCCAACCCCACTATTACACCCGCCCAAGCCCCATCCTGTGACCTAAGAGGTTTGTATCAGATGCTCAACATGCTCTGCTCACACCTACTGTAATGGTCTAGGCCTAAACCAAAAAACAACAACACTAGGCACTATGGAACACAAAGCTTTTACTATCTCATCCTGGAATATACAAGGTCTGAGGTAATTTTGGCCTAAAGAGTAGGAACCTAGACTTCAAAGAAATTGGATATACAGACATTTTCATCCTACAAGAAACATGGCATAAAGGAGACGGAACCCACTGGTTGCCCTCTAGGCTACAGAGAACTGGTAGTCCCATCCACCAAACTACCAGGTGTGAAACAGGGAAGAGACTCAGGGGGTATGCTAATTTGGTATAGAGTAGACCTAACCCACTATTAAATTAGTCAAAACAGGAACATTTTACATCTGGCTAGAAATGAATAAGGAAATGATCTCAACAGAGAAAAATGTCCTCATGTGTGATACCTATATCCCCCCAATAGAATCCCCATACTTTAACAATGACAGCTTCCCCATCATAGGGTGGGAGATCAACAATTTCCAGGCCCAGGGACATGTACTAGTCTGTGGGGATCTAAATGCCAAAACTGAACCAGAACCTGACACCCTCAGCACACAGGGGGATAAACACCTACCTGCAGGTGACAGCATTCCCTCCCTCATATGCCCCCCTAGACACAACTACGACAACATAACCAACAAAAATGGGTCACAGCTCCTGCAGCTCTGTCGAACGCTGGGTATGTATATAGTCAATGGTAGGCTTCGAGGGGACTCCTATGGTAGGAACACATGTAGCTCATCTCTTGGCAGTGGTACTGTAGACTACTTTATCACTGACCTCAACCCAGAGTCTCTTTGAGTGTTCAGACAGCCCACTGACACCCTTATCAGACCACAGCAAAATCACACTCCACATGAACAGAGCTTTCCTCAATCATGAGGCATCAAAGCCAAAGGAACAGAATAATATTAGGAAACTCTATAGTTGGAAGGAAAGTAGTGAGGAATTCTAGCAAAAAAACAATTAGGCAACAACAAATTCAATCCATTCTAGACAATTTCCTGGACAAAATGCTTCACTGCAATAGTGAAGGTGTAAACTTAGTAGTAGAAAACCTAAACAGTATATTTGACCTCTAAGCTTCCCTATCAAATCTAAAAAAAATTCAAGCAGACAACCTAAGAAAATGAACAACAATAACAAATGGTTTGATGAAGAATACAAAAAGCTAAGAAAGAATTGAGAAACCTATCCAACCAAAAACATAGAGACCCAGAAAACCTGAGCCTACGCCTCCCCTATAGTGAATTACTAAAACAATACACTATGGAAAAAGAAGGAACAGCACGTCAGAAATCAGCTCAATGTAATTGAAGAATCCATAGAATCTAACCACTTCTGGGAAAATTGGAAAATTCTAAACAAACAACAACACAAAGAGATATCTATCCAAAATGGGGATGTATGGATAAACCGATTCTCCAATCATTTTGGCTCAATAACAAAGAACAAACAGCAAAAACATCTATATGATCAAATACAAATCTTAGACTCAACTATTAAAGACTACCAGAACCCACTGGATTCTCCAATTACATCTGCCACACGGATCCTGAACACTAGAGCCCCCCAGGGGTGTGTGCTCAGTCCCCTCCTGTACTCCCTGTTCACCCAAGACTGCATGGCCAGGCACGACTCCAACATCATCATTAAGTTTGCAGACGACACAACAGTGGTAGGCCTGATACAGCCTATAGGGAGGAGGTCAGAGACCTGGCCGTGTGGTGCCAGAATAACAACCTATCCCTCAACGTAACCAAGACTAAGGAGATGATTGTGGACTACAGGAAAAGGAGGACCGAGTACGCCCCCATTCTTATCGATGGGGCTGTAGTGGAGCAGGTTGAGAGCTTCATGGTGTCCAAATCACCAACAATCTAGAATGGTTCAAACACACCAAGACGGTTGTGAAGAGGGCAAAGTACGTTCATCTCTAGGAGACAGAACACATCTCCTTCCTGAGCGGTATGAAGGCTGTGTGGTCCCATGGTGTTTATACTTGTGCACTATTGTTTGTACAGATGAACGTGGTAACTTCAGGTGTTTGGAAATTGCTCCCAAGAATGAACCAGACTTGTGGATGTCTACCAATTTTTTCTGAGGTCTTGCTTTTCCCATGATGTCAAGCAAAGAGGCATTGAGTTTGAAGTTAGGCCTTGAAATACATCCACAGGTACACCTCCAATTGACTCAAATTATGTCAATTAGCCTATCAGAAGCTTCTAAAGACATGACATAATTTTCTGGAATTTTCCAAGCTGTTTAAAGGCACAGTCAACTTAGTGTATGTAAACTTCTGACCTACTGGAATGATGATATAGTGAGTTATAAGTGAAATCATCTGTCTGTAAACAATTGTTGGAAAAATTACTTACGTCATACACAAAGTAGATGTCCTAACCGACTTGCCAAAACTATAGTTTGTTAACAATAAATTTGTGGAGTGGTTGAAAAGTGAGTTTTAATGATTCCAACCTAAGAGTATGTACGTTTCAAATTTCAACTGGATATAACAACGAATTGGCGAGGGCACAAGACGAGTCTGCAGCACCCGGCCTCACCCTACTAGAATCTGAAGTCAAATGTCTACTGTTTGCTGATGATTTGGTGCTTCTGTCCCCAACCAAGAAGGGCCTATAGCAGCACCTAGATCTTCTGCACAGATTCTGTCAGACCTGGGCCCTGACAGTAAATCTCAGTAAGATAAAAATAATGGTGTTCCAAAAAAGGTCCAGTTCCCAGGACCACGAATACCATCTAGACACCGTTGCCATAGAGCACACACAAAAACTATACATACCTAAACATCAGCGCCACAGGTAACTTCCACAAAACTGTGAACGATCTGAGAGACAAGGTAAGAAGGGCATTCTATGCCATCAAAAGGAACATAAAATTCGACATACCAATTAGGATCTGGCAAAAAATATTTGAATCAGTCATAGAACCCATTGCCCTTTATGGTTGTGAGGTCTGGGGTCCGCTCACCAACAAAAATTCACAACATGGGACAAACACCAAATTGAGAGTCTGCATGCAGTATTCTGCAAAAATATCCTCCGTGTACAATGTAAGACACCAAATAATGAATGCAGAGCAGAATTAGGTCGATACTCACTAATGATCAAAATCCAGAAAAGAGCTGTTAAATTATACAACCACCTAAAAGGAAGCAATCCATAACAAAGCCATCACCTACAGAAAAATAAACCTGGTGAAGAGCCTCCTAAGCAAGCTGGTCCCGGGGCTCTGTTCACAAACAAACAGACCCCCAGGATAGCAACACAATTAGACCCAACCAAATCATGAGAAAACAAAAAGATAATTACTTGACACATTGGAAAGAATTTACCAAAAAAAAGAGTAAACTAGAATGCTATGTGGCCCTAAACAGAGAGTACACAGTGGCAGTATACCTGACCACTGTGACTGACCCAAAATTAAGGAAATGGTTGACTATGTACAGACTCAGTGAGCATAGCCTTACTATTGAGAAAGGCCGCTGAAGGTAGACCTGGCTCTCAAGAGAAGACATGCTATGTACACTGCCCACATAATGAGGTGGAAACTGAGCTGCACTTCTCAACCTCCTGCCAAATGTATGACTATATTAGAAACACATATTTCCCTCAGGATTACACAGACCCACAAAGAATTCGAAAACAAATCCAATTTGATAAACTCCCATATCTATTGGGTGAAATATCACAGCAGCAAGATTTGTGACCTGTTGCCATAAGAAAAGAGCAACCAGTGAAGAACAAACACATTGTAAATACAACCTATATTTATTTTCCCTTTTGTACCTTAACTATTTGCGCATCATTACAACACTGCATATAGACATAACATTTGAAATGTCTTTATTCTTTTGGAACTTTTGTAAGTGTAATGTTTACTTGTTGGTTATTACTGCATTGTCGGAACTAGAAGCACAAGCATTTCGCTACGCTCGCATTAACATCTGCTAACCATGTGTATGTGACAAATAAAATAGGATTTGATTTGATTTGATTTAACTGTACATTTTTATTGCTTATTTCACTTAGTTTATTATCTATTTCACTTGCTTTGGCAATGTTAACATATGTTTTCCATGGCAATAAAGCCCCTTAAATTGAAATTGAATTGAGAGAGACAGAGACAGAGAGAGAGAGAGAGAGACAGAGACAGAGAAAGAGAGCGAAAGAAAAAGGAGTGAGAGGAGGGGACCGAGCAAACTGCTTTGTCCACAACCAAAATTCAGTTATCAAGGGGTAGAATATAGGGTTTAAAATAATCAGAAAGAAAGAAGCAGGACAGGGAGAGAGAAAATGAGCTGACATGAATGTCCATCTTGTCATGAGTGATAGCCACTACACTTGGAGATGTTCTCAAATCAAAGCGGGCGGTGAGATAGACGGCCGTTTGTCAACACTGAAATTTGGCAGCGCTGAGGTGTCAAGGCTGCCTCATTAGAAATATTTTACATCCTCCACCTTTCCCCTCACAACACACGGAGGAGGAGAAAAGAGATTGGGCCACTTTGTTGCTATCATAATTTATTTCTTTAGTCTGTGACCTTAACACGACCTCATCCCACAGACCCTAACCCTGAAGCACAAATATCAGCACTATCACAAACTCTACTGCATCAGGGTTAACCAATATAGTAGTTCTCCTTCTACACTCCAATCACCCAAGGCCTTCTGTCTCGATCCACTACTAATATAGTGACCTTGGAAGACCCACATAATCACATGGTGGAAATTATGGCAAATCATTTGGGATGCAACAGTGTTTTAAAGTCAATCCAGAATAAGTAGATTCAACCATTTATCATTGATAGTGTTTTATATAGGAAGAATGCCAATGACACATAAAATATCCACCATACCCAATTCATGAAAAGGTTTATGATTCAGAACCATCAAGAAAAGGGCTACCATAGAGTAGGGTTTAGGCCTACCATAGAGTAGGGTTTAGGACTACCATAGAGTAGGGTTTAGGCCTACCATAGAGTAGGGTTTAGGCCTACCATAATATGGAGAGAAAGAGATATATATATATATAGCGATAGAGAGAGAGGGAGAAAGAGAGTAGAGAGAAAGAGAAAAGAGAGGGAGGGTGAGAGAGAGAGCGGGGGAGAGAGGAAGGGAGGGGGAGATAGAGAGAAAAAGAGGGAGAGAGAAAGAGGGAGAGAGAGGAGAGCGAAAGAGAGGGAGAGATGGAGGGAGGAGAGAGGAGAGCGAAAGAGAGGGAGAGATGGAGGGAGGAGAGATTGAAAGAGAGAGAGAGTGTGGGAGAGAGAGAGAAAGAGAGAGAGAGAGAGAGAAGGGAGGGAGGGAGAGAGAGAGACAGAAGGGATTGAGAGAAAGAGAGGAGGAAGAGAGAGCAGAGCTAATGTCACCTGTCACTCATTCCCTATCGCCATACCAACAGGACAGAATGACACATTTTCAACATTTCCCTCCCAATCCGAGGGTGACGATAGAAAGTAGATATGGGATTTCAGCTTTGTTCAAATAAAGTTAACCATCTCAGAGAAGGGAACTATTTTAGTGTTCAGTAGTTTTACTGTTCAATGTGGAATTGATAATAGTTGAAATGCTTTTAAAAAGAAGCACAGGCTGCTGAATCAAACTGTGATATAACAGTCCATGTTTTATATATTGGGAGAACTCTGGAGTATTCTGTGGCATGAACCTTTCATTTTTATAGCCTCAGTCAGACTCAGGGAGCATGTGTTTTCTTGGTCTCCTACGTCTCATACGCCCCAACCTCTCGCTCCTTAAGGAGAAACTCTATCACATGATGTTTCACTTAACAGCCTACTCTGCTACAGTACATTTCCCAACAGAGGAATACGGCTGATGGCAAATATACTTTGGAATAATTCAATATATACAACCATAAATAAAATATGAAACCTTAGAATTACAATGGAGTTGTTTTGGAAGAACACATATTCTACATAAATTACACAAACTGGATCAAATGAAATGGGCAACACTGCTATGCAGGATATGTATATTTACTGCAAAAGAAAAAGTCTGAAAATCTGTCATTGATGTTTTGGAATCCCATTAAAAAAGCTTTATGTTGTGTGTTCGTCTGGCACAATAGCGACCTGACCAGAACCATTTTGGAGAGAACTTTTCCTCCTATGCCTCCGCGCTACCAACACAGATCCCGCCCAGAACAGTTGAATCGGAGACAGATGCAAAGTTTTAGCGTTTGTTTTGGACGGTAACGGCAATGCAGAATGTGCTTTTTCCTCCTCCTCTCTTGCCTCTTCCCTCTCTCCGGACTCTGTTCCCAGATGAGGGTGTCCCTCTACCCTTAACTAACCCAGCCTTAACCCATGCCTACCTGTCTCTGTAATGTCTCTATGCTTTATGACATGATGATCCTACAGAGTGATAACAGGGCAGAATGCCACTCTGTCTCCTTGCACTGCTTCATAAACTGCGTTTCATATAGTAGCATTTCCTAATCACATAGTAGTGTTTCCTTAACTGTAGTCCCTTCTTCTCTTCCGCTTTCCAGCCTACATCAGTCCCAGATCTCCCCCCACACCCCACCCCACCACACCACTCTCTCTCCACAGAGTTCACATTCCACAAGATGCAAGCTGTCCAGCATCACTGAATCCTGGGCTAGTCTGAACGCTGGGAGACGCTGCTCAGTCGCAAACAGGAAAATATAAGAGACAGAGAGTACTGAGACAAAGTAGAACAGAGAGTAGAAAGAGTAGAAACACAGACGAGAGGCATAGAGTAGAAAGACAGAGTAGAAACAGAGAGGAGACAGTGGAAACAGAGTAGAGACAGAGTATAAACAGAGAGTAGAGACAGAGAGTAGAAAAAGAGCGTAGAGAGAGTAGAAACAGAGAGTAGAGACAGATAGAGTAGAAACAAAGAGTAAAGAGAGTGTAGAGACAGAGAATAGAAACAGAGAGTAGAGACAGAGTAGAAACAAAGAGTAAAGAGAGTGTAGAGACAGGGAGTAGAAACAGAGCGTAGACAGCAGAGAGAGAGCATAGAGAAGGAGAGTAGAAACAGAGAGTAGAGACAGAGTAGAGAATAGAGACAGAGTAGAAAGAGTAGAAACAGATAGTAGAAACAGAGAATACTGGGAGAGAGTAGACACAGAGTAGAGAGAGTAGAAACAGAGAGTAGAGACAGAGAGTAGAGACTGAGAGTAGAGACACAGAGAGAGCAGAAACAGATAATAAAGACAGAGTAGAAACAGAGAGTAGAGAAGAGACAGAGAAGATACAGAAAGTAACAGAGAGGAGAAACATAGAGTAGTAACAGAGAGTAGAAACAGAGAGGAGAAATAGAGAGGAGAGAGAGTAGAAACAGAGAGGAGAAACAGAGAGGAGAAACATAGAGTAGTAACAGAGAGGAGAAACAGATAGGAGAAACAGAGAGGAGAGAGAGTAGAAACAGAGAGGAGAAACAGAGAGGAGAAACATAGAGTAGTAACAGAGAGGAGAAACAGATAGGAGAAACAGAGAGGAGAGAGAGTAGAAACTGAAGAGATACAGAGAGAAACAGAGAGGAGAAACAGAGTAGATGCAGAGAGTAGTAACAGAGTAGTAACAGAGAGTAGAAACAGAGGAGATACAGAGAGTAGTAACAGAGAGTAGAAACAGAGAGGAGGGAGAGTAGAAACAGAGGAGAGAATAGAAACAGAGGAGATACAGAGAGTAGAAACAGAGAGGAGGGAGAGTAGAAACAGAGGAGATACAGAGAGTAGTAACAGAGAGTAGAAACAGAGAGGAGGGAGAGTAGAAACAGAGGAGATACAGAGAGTAGAAACAGAGGAGAGAATAGAAACAGAGCAGAGACAGAGAGAAAGAGAGTAGAGACAGAGATAAAGGAAGAGAGTAGAGAGAGTAGAAAGAGAGAGTAGAAACAGAGTAGATACACAGATTAGAGACAGAGAGAAAGCAAGAGAGTAGAGAGAGTAGAAACAGAATCGAGTCAGAGAGTAAAAATAGGGTAGAGAGTAGAAACAGAGAGTAGAAAAAGTAGAAACAGAGAGTAGAGAGAGTAGAAACAGAGAGTAGAGAGAGTAGAAACAGGGTAGAGAGACAGAGTAGAAACAGAGTAGACACAGAGAGGAAAAACAGGGTAGAAACAGAAACAGAGAGTAGAGAGAGTAGAAACAGAGAGAGAGAGAAACAGAGAGTAGAGAGAGTAGAAACAGAGAGGAAAAACAGGGTAGAAGAGTAGAAACAGAGAGTAGAGAGAGTAGAAACAGAGAGGAAAAACAGGGTAGAGAGATAGAAACAGAGAGAAACAGAGTAGACACAGAGAGGAAAAACAGGGTAGAGAAGCAAACAGAGAGTAGAGGGAGTAGAAACAGGGTAGAGAGAGTAGAAACAAAGAGTAGAGAGTAGAAACAGGGTAGAGAGAGTAGAAACAGAGAGTAGAGAGAGTAGAAACAGGGTAGAGAGAGTAGAAACAGAGAGTAGAGAGAGTAGAAACAGAGAGTAGAGAGAGTAGAAACAGAGAGTAGAGACAGAGAGTAGAGACTGAGAGAGACAGAGAGAGCAGAAACAGATAATAAAGACAGAGTAGAAACAGAGAGTAGAGAGAGAAAAACAGAGGAGATACAGAGAGTAGTAACAGAGAGGAGAAACAGAGAGTAGTAACAGAGAGTAGAAACAGAGAGGAGAAATAGAGAGGAGAGAGAGTAGAAACAGAGAGGAGAAACAGAGAGGAGAAACATAGAGTAGTAACAGAGAGGAGAAACAGATAGGAGAAACAGAGAGGAGAGAGAGTAGAAACTGAAGAGATACAGAGTAGAAACAGAGAGGAGAAACAGAGTAGATGCAGAGAGTAGTAACAGAGTAGTAACAGAGAGGAAACAGAGGAGATACAGAGAGTAGTAACAGAGAGTAGAAACAGAGAGGAGGGAGAGTAGAAACAGAGGAGAGAATAGAAACAGAGGAGATACAGAGAGTAGTAACAGAGAGTAGAAACAGAGAGGAGGGAGAAGAAACAGAGGAGATACAGAGAGTAGTAACAGAGAGTAGAAACAGAGGAGGGAGAGTAGAAACAGAGGAGATACAGAGAGTAGAAACAGAGGAGAGAATAGAAACAGAGCAGAGACAGAGAGAAAGAGAGAGTAGAGACAGAGATAAAGGAAGAGAGTAGAGAGAGTAGAAAGAGAGAGTAGAAACAGAGTAGATACACAGATTAGAGACAGAAAAAGCAAGAGAGTAGAGAGAGAAACAGAATCGAGTCAGAGAGTAAAAATAGGGTAGAGAGTAGAAACAGAGAGTAGAAAAAGTAGAAACAGAGAGTAGAGAGAGTAGAAACAGAGAGTAGAGAGAGTAGAAACAGGGTAGAGAGAGTAGAAACAGAGTAGAAACAGAGTAGACACAGAGAGGAAAAACAGGGTAGAGAGAGTAGAAACAGAGAGTAGAGGGAGTAGAAACAGAGTAGAGAGAGTAGAAACAGAGTAGAAACAGAGAGGAGAAACAGGGTAGAGAGAGTAGAAACAGAGAGTAGAGAGAGTAGAAACAGAGTAGAAACAGAGAGGAAAAACAGGGTAGAGAGAGTAGAAACAGAGTAGAAACAGAGTAGACACAGAGAGGAAAAACAGGGTAGAGAGAGAAACAGAGAGTCTCAGGGTTAGAGAGTAGAAACAGAGAGTAGAGGGAGTAGAAACAGGGTAGAGAGAGAAACAGAGAGTAGAGAGAGTAGAAACAGGGTAGAGAGAGCCAGAGAGTAGAGAGAGTAGAAACAGGGTAGAGAGAGTAGAAACAGAGAGTAGAAACAGAGAGTAGAGAGAGTAGAAACAGGGTAGAGAGTAGAAACAGAGAGTAGAGAGAGTAGAAACAGAGTAGAAACAGAGAGGAAAAACAGGGTGAGAGAGTAGAAACAGAGAGTAGAGAGAGAAAACAGGGTAGAGAGAGTAGAAACAGAGAGTAGAGAGAGTAGAAACAGAGAGTAGAGAGAGTAGAAACAGAGAGAAACAGAGAGGAAAAACAGGGTCAGAGAGGAAAAACAGGGTGTAGCAGAGTAGACAGAGAGGAAAAACAGAGAGTAGAGAGAGTAAAAACAGAGAATAGAGAGAGTAGAAACAGAGAGTAAAGAGAGAATAGAAACAGAGAGTAGATACATAGATTAGAGAAATAGAGAAAGGAAGAGGGTAGAGAGAGAGAGGAAACAGATTAGTCAGAGTAAAATCAGAGTGTGGAGAGCGAGAGTAGAAACAGAGTAGAAACAGCAAGTAGAGAGAGTAGAAACAGCGAGTAGAAACAGAGTAGAGAGGGAATAAGGACAGAGAGAAGAGTCAGAGAGTAGAAACAGAGTAGAGACAAATAATAGAGACTGAAAGTAGAAACAAAGAGTAGAGACACACTAACAGGGCAGGAGTATCTCATTACTACACCCCCATACCTGGGGACCAGCCCTAGAGATTCTCTGTAGCTAGATGGTGTTGCAAGATGCGCTGTAGCTAGATGCCCTGTAGCTAGATGATCTGTAGCTAGATGATCTGTAGCTAGATGCCCTGTAGCTAGATGCCCTCTAGATGTTCTGTAGCTAGATGCCCTGTAGCTAGAGGCCCTGTAGCTAGATGATCTGAAACTAAATGCCCTTTAGCTAGATGCCCTGTAGCTTGCCCTGTAGCTAGAATCTCTGTAGCTAGATGCCCACTAGCTAGATGCCCTGTTGCTATATGCTCTGTAGCTAGATGCCCTGTAGGTAGAGGCTCTATAGCTAGATGCTCTGTAGCTAGATGCCCTGTAGCTAGATGCTCTGTAGCTAGATGCCATGTAGCTAGATGCCATGTAGCTAGATGCCTGTTGCTATATGCTCTGTAGCTAGGTGCCCTGTAGGTAGAGGCTCTGCTAGATGCTCTATAGCTAGATTCCCTGTAGCTAGATGCTCTGTAGCTTGCCATGTAGCTAGATGCTCTGTAGCTAGATGCTATGTAGCTAGATGCCCTGTAGCTAGAGGCTCTGTAGCTAGATGCCCTGTAGCTAGATGTCCTGTATGCCCTGTAGCTAGATGCTCTGTAGCTGTAGCTTGCCCTGTAGCTAGATGCCCTGTAGCTAGATGCCCTGTAGCTAGATGTTCTGTAGCTAGATGCCCTGTAGCTAGATGCCCTGTAGCTAGATGCTCTGTAGCTAGATGTTCTGTAGCTAGATGCCCTGTAGCTAGAGGCCCTGTAGCTAGATGATCTGAAACTAAATGCCCTTTAGCTAGATGCCCTGTAGCTTGCCCTGTAGCTAGAATCTCTGTAGCTAGATGCCCGCTAGCTAGATGCCCTGTTGCTATATGCTCTGTAGCTAGATGCCCTGTAGGTAGAGGCTCTATAGCTAGATGCTCTGTAGCTAGATGCCCTGTAGCTAGATGTTCTATAGCTAGATGCCCTGTAGCTAGACGCTCTGCAGCTAGATGCCATGTAGCTAGATGCAATGTAGCTCGCCCTGTAGCTAGATGCTATGTAGCTAGATGCCCTGTAGCTAGATTCTCTGTAGCTAGATGCCCTGTAGCTTGCCCTGTAGCTAGATGCTCTGTAGCTAGATGCCCTGTAGCTAGATGCCCTGTATCTTGCCCTGTAGCTAGATGCCCTGTATCTCGCCCTGTAGCTAGATGCCCTGTAGCTAGATGCTCTGTAGCTAGATGTTCTGTAGCTAGATGCCCTGTAGCTAGATGCTCTGTAGCTAGATGTTCTGTAGCTAGATGCCCTGTAGCTAGAGGCCCTGTAGCTAGATGATCTGAAACTAAATGCCCTTTAGCTAGATGCCCTGTAGCTTGCCCTGTAGCTAGAATCTCTGTAGCTAGATGCCCGCTAGCTGCCCTGTTTCTATATGCTCTGTAGCTAGATGCCCTGTAGGTAGAGGCTCCATAGCTAGATGCTATGTAGCTAGATGCCCTGTAGCTAGAGGCTCTGTAGCTAGATGCCCTGTAGCTAGATGCCCTGTAGCTTGCCCTGTAGCTAGATGCTCTGTAGCTAGATGCTCTGTAGCTAGATGCCCTGTAGCTAGATGCTCTGTAGCTAGATGCCCTGTAGCTAGAGGCCCTGTAGCTAGATGATCTGAAACTAAATGCCCTTTAGCTAGATGCCCTGTAGCTTGCCATGTAGCTAGAATCTCTGTAGCTAGATGCCCGCTAGCTCGATGCCCTGTTGCTATATGCTCTGTAGCTAGATGCCCTGTAGGTAGAGGCTCTATAGCTAGATGCTCTGTAGCTATATGCCCTGTAGCTAGATGCTCTATAGCTAGATGCCCTGTAGCTAGATGCTATGTAGCTAGATGCCCTGTAGCTAGAGGCTCTGTAGCTAGATTCTCTGTAGCTAGATGCCCTGTAGCTTGCCCTGTAGCTAGATGCTCTGTAGCTAGATGCTCTGTAGCTAGATGCCCTGTAGCTAGATGCTCTGTAGCCAGATGCTCTGTAGCTAGATGCTCTGTAGCTAGATGCTCTGTAGCTAGATTCTCTGTAGCTATACCTTTATTCATCCCTTTAGTTACAGTATTATTGAGGTTTCAGACATGCTCCACAGTGTTATACCTCAGAGAGCTCATTGAAAGTCAGTCAGACAACATGCAGCTCTCATCTCCTTCAGAGTGAATCTTCATTAGTCATGATAATAAACCAGGGAACGGCAGACTAGAGAGGATACTTATAGTATAATTTATAGAATGATAGCTAGTGATGATGTGTGTTCTACTGCTGAAATAATCTATATATGTCGTCCCGGGGTGCAGTAGAGTGTGTGTGTGTGTACGCGTGTGCGTGAATGGGTGTGTGCATGTGTGTGTGAATTCTGCTGTAACGAGCTATAAAGATCAGTGTGTGTGAGTAGCAGAGGGTCAGAGAGAGCCTGGTTGTGTCCCAAATTGCACCCTGCTTATATAGTGCACTACTTTTGACCAGAACCTATGGGGCTCTATTCAAAAGTAGTGGGAATAAGGTGCCATTAGGGACACAACCAGCCTGTCCACCTGAGCAGGGCAGCAAGGACACCTGGAGGTAGAACAGCCTGTTAAACACTGGATCAATATGAACCTGACTTCCATTTCATGGGTCTCCAGCTCCAATCAGCTAACTATATCCTCTGCTGCCGCTGCTGCTACAGAACAGACAAGGTATAGTCATACAGACAGACAGAGGGCAGAGACACAAAGCTAACCCCCCTTAGTCCTCTTCACCCTGTCAATGTTGCTGATAGATGTACACACACATAGAAATTTCAATCCACACATTCAAGAAGCTCCCAAAGAATAAACTGTCTTCTGACATGATGTTTCCCCAGTGAGTGAAACTGGTCAGACTGACATTTAGGACCAGGCAAGTAGTCTCTCCCTCTAGTTATTGGAGTGTGATCATCATGGCTGCTGTTCACTAAATACAAGGCTGTTAGAGACCTCTCTCTCTCTCTCTCTCTCTCTCTCTCTCTCTCTCTCTCTCTCTCTCTCTCTCTCTCTCTCTCTCTCTCTCTCTCTCTCTCTCTCTCTCTCTCTCTCTCTCTCTCTCTCTCTCTCTCTCTCTCTCTCTCTCTCTCTCTCTCTCTCTCTCTCTCTCTCTCTCTCTCTCTCTCTCTCTCTCTCTCTCTCTCTCTCTCTCTCTCAACGAATGTTGTTCTCCTTGTCCTCTAGTAGGTGTCTGGACGGTTGAGAAAGAAATAAGAAGCAGACCGTGTCATTATTGTGTGTGTGCCATTAACATGGGCCACCTGCAGCCCAGAGAGAACCCATCTGGTGTGTGTGTGTCATCCGCAGGACTGGAGTGTGTGTGTCTTCTGGCAGTGACACAGAGCTGAGAGGCCAGATGACATGTGGAACCAACAGTCGGCTCCCCCGGCACAGCTATCTGTATCCCAAATGGCACCCTATTGCCTACATAGTGCACTACGTCTTGACCAGGGCGTCTGGTCAAAAGGGTACCATTCGGGAAGCAGCCTCAGGACCCAGAGAACTAGGGATCAGAGTTTCTCCTGGAGGTCAAACTCCTGGTCCTCCTCATACCAGACCTGGGTCATCAGGCATGGGTTAGAGAACTGGCCTAGTGACTGCTCACCTCCGTTCAGACAACTTGGAACAATAGGATTCGATAGCATCACAGAAATCAATGACATTTTATTTTATTGCATGTTTTGTTTGATGTGAGAGATTTTGTTGTTTCTAAATCACAAGATTTTGTTCCCCTTGTTCCTTTGCTCCATCTGCCCTGCTAGGCGGCGTCCAAAATGGCACCCTATTCCCTGCAGTGTATAGTGCACCACTCTTGACCAGGGTCCACAGGGCTCTGGTCAAAAGTAGTGGACTATATAGGAAACAGGATGTCATTTGGGACGCAGCCCTAGTCAGCTCAATGAGGGAAAGTTTGTGACTAAGAGCACAACAGTAAAATGAAAAGTCTACAAAAAATAACATGTTTCATTGAACGGACGTGTCATGTTCAATTGACAGAGGCAGTAAATATGTTACCTATAAAAATGACAATAAACTTCTCTCAGCTCAGCAACAGGCTCTGCCCATAGTGCACGGTTCAACCCTGGACCCTGAGGATACTGAGGCCCTCTATAGCTCCTCACTTTATAAGGCTGGCCTTGACAGTGAGAAGAACCCAGTGGTTGTCTGGGATCATACAACATTATGAATGACAGGATTGTACTGTGTGGAGAGACAGCAGCTACTGTCATATATGCCCCTGACCCTGTCATGTATTGACCAAACCCTAAACACTTAGTAAAAATGGTCCCATCCCATCAGGAGACTAGTTACTTCGACAGGCTTTGTAGAATAGAGGAAATGGTTAGAAGCAGATATCAAGTATAGTTGTGTTGGGATGTGCTAAACTTTGAACATTGAGATATTAAATGAATTCAACGGCTCTCAATTCAACGGCTCAGACACAAGAGGCATGTGGCAGGGTCTACAGTCAATCACGGACTACAGGAAGAAATCCAGCCCAGTCACGGACCAGGATGTCTTGCTCCCAGGCAGACTAAATAACTTTTTTGCCCGCTTTGAGGACAATACAGTGCCACTGACACGGCCTGCAACGAAAACATGCGGTCTCTCCTTCACTGCAGCCGAGGTGAGTAAGACATTTAAACGTGTTAACCCTCGCAAGGCTGCAGGCCCAGACGGCATCCCCAGCCGCGCCCTCAGAGCATGCGCAGACCAGCTGGCCGGTGTGTTTACGGACATATTCAATCAATCCCTATACCAGTCTGCTGTTCCCACATGCTTCAAGAGGGCCACCATTGTTCCTGTTCCCAAGAAAGCTAAGGTAACTGAGCTAAACGACTACCGCCCCGTAGCACTCACTTCCGTCATTATGAAGTGCTTTGAGAGACTAGTCAAGGACCATATCACCTCCACCCTACCTGACACCCTAGACCCACTCTAATTTGCTTACCGCCCAAATAGGTCCACAGACGATGCAATCTCAACCACATTGCACACTGCCCTAACCCATCTGGACAAGAGGAATACCTATGTGAGAATGCTGTTCATCGACTACAGCTCGGCATTCAACACCATAGTACCCTCCAAGCTCGTCATCAAGCTCGAGACCCTGGGTCTCGACCCCGCCCTGTGCAACTGGGTACTGGACTTCCTGACGGGCCGCCCCAGGTGGTGAGGGTAGGCAACAACATCTCTTCCCCGCTGATCCTCAACACTGGGGCCCCACAAGGGTGCGTTCTGAGCCCTCTCCTGTACTCCCTGTTCACCCACGACTGCGTGGCCACGCACGCCTCCAACACAATCATCAAGTTTGCGGACGACACAACAGTGGTAGGCTTGATTACCAACAACGACGAGACGGCCTACAGGGAGGAGGTGAGGGCCCTGTGTGGTGTCAGGAAAATAACCTCACACTCAACGTCAACAAAACTAAGGAGATGATTGTGGACTTCAGGAAACAGCAGAGGGAACACCCCCCATCCACATCGATGGAACAGTAGTGGAGAGGGTAGCAAGTTTTAAGTTCCTCGGCATACACATCACAGACAAACTGAATTGGTCCACTCACACAGACAGCATCGTGAAGAAGGCGCAGCAGCGCCTCTTCAACCTCAGGAGGCTGAAGAAATTTGGCTTGTCACCAAAAGCACTCACAAACTTCTACAGATGAACAATCGAGAGCATCACCGCCTGGTACGGCAACTGCTCCGCCCTCAACCGTAAGGCTCTCCAGAGGGTAGTGAGGTCTGCACAACGCATCACCGGGGGCAAACTACCTGCCCTCCAGGACACCTACACCACCCGATGTTACAGGAAGGCCATAAAGATCATCAAGGACATCAACCACCCGAGCCACTGCCTGTTCACCCCGCTATCATCCAGAAGGCGAGGTCAGTACAGGTGCATCAAAGCTGGGACCGAGAGACTGAAAAACAGCTTCTATCTCAAGGCCATCAGACTGTTAAACAGCCACCATTAACCTTGAGTGGCTGCTGCCAACACACTGACAATGACACTGACTCAACTCCAGCCACTTTAATAATGGGAATTGATGGGAAATGATGTAAACATATAAACAATGCTACCTTATATAATGTTACTTACCCTACATTATTCATCTCATATGCTTACGTATATACTGTACTCTATATCATCGACTGCATCCTTATATAATACATGTATCACTAGCCACATTAACTATGCCACTTTGTTTACATACTCATCTCATATGTATATACTGTACTCGATATCAGCTACTGTATCTTGCCTATGCTGCGCTGTACCATCACTCATTCATATATCCTTATGTACATATTCTTTATCCCCTTACACTGTGTATAAGACAGTAGTTTTGGAATTGTTAGTTAGATTACTTGTTGGTTATTACTGCATTGTCGGAACTAGAAGCACAAGCATTTCGCTACACTCGCATTAACATCTGCTAACCATGTGTATGTGACAAATAACATTTGATTTGATTTGATTTGAATGATAGGAAATGAAAGAGACTGGGTTCTGTTAGAAGTGAATGGTTCTCAGAAGAAAGAAGAAGGCTTCGGAATAACTATTAGATGAAAGAGGGGTTGAGGTCAGGAGGTGAGGACAGATTCTCTTAAGAGTAATAAATGTTTGGAATCCTGTTACCCTCTTTATTAGCTTCCTGTAGAGCCATAAAATGTAAGGATTGGAGAGAAAGGGGAGTGTCTTAAGTAGGATGTATATAAACTGTGAAGTCTGAAATCTTTAGCTGTCTGTTTTCAGCTGTACAGAACCTTTGGGGAAGAATTAAACTTGGTTAAAGCTTCTATAGTGTCCGTGAGTTATTTACTCTGAAAAGTAAGAACCAAACAGTTGACAAGAAAAACTGTTGAAATAAGGTTGCTTATTACAGTGTCCCGATAGCGGGTTGGTGTCGCCAAATACGCTCCTGTGTTATCCTCTGGGTCTACAGTATTCTGTTTGTCTTTCCAATCACACATACTGTAAATCAAATCAGCCAGGAGCATGCTGACTAACCATAGTCGTCTAACGTCTTGCAGGGGATGTCCAGGTGGGTGGAGCCAAAGGGGTTCCGTACGAATCTCCGCCTCCTCCGTAGATCGTCCTCCCAGTAGTCCAGACGCCAGAAGTCATTCAGCTGACTGAGAGACAGACGGAGACAGACAGGTTAGACTGAAAGACAGACAGGTTAGACAGGTTAGACAGAGACAGACAGAAATAGACAGGTTAGACAGAGACAGACAGAGACGGACAGGTTAGACTGAGAGACAGACAGGTTAGACTGAGGGACAGACAGGTTAGACAGAGACAGACAGGTTAGACAGAGACAGACAGGTTAGACAGAGACAGACAGAGATGGACAGGTTAGACTGAGAGACAAACAGGTTAGACAGAGACAGACAGGTTAGACAGAGACAGACAGAGATAGACAGGATAGACTGAGAGACAGAGATAGACAGGATAGACTGAGAGACAGACAGAGATAGACAGGATAGACTGAGAGACAGACAGAGATAGACAGGATAGACTGAGAGACAGAGATACAGGTTAGACTGAGAGACAGACAGAGATAAACAGAGACAGACAGGTTAGACTGAGAGACAGACAGACAGCCAGGTTAGACTGAGAGACAGACAGATAGATAAACAGAGATAGACAGGTTAGACAGACAGACAGAGATTTAGACTGAGTCAGACAGGTTAGACAGAGACAGACAGGTTAGACAGAGACAGTGATTTAGACTGAGAGACAGACAGGTTAGACAGACACAGAGACGGACAGGTTAGACAGACAGACAGAGATAGACAGGTTAGACTGAGATAGACAGAGATAGACAGGTTAGACTGAGATAGGCAGGATAGACTGAGAGACAGACAGAGATAAACAGAGACAGACAGGTTAGACTGAGAGACAGACAGACAGCCAGGTTAGACTGAGAGACAGACACAGATAGACAGGTTAGACTGAGAGAGAGACAGAGATAGACAGGTTAGACCGAGACAGACAGAGATAGACAGGTTAGACTGAGTCAGACAGGTTAGACTGAGAGACAGAGAAAGACAGGTTAGACAGAGACAGTGATAGACAGGTTAGACTGAGAGACAGACAGGTTAGACAGAGACCGACAGAGACGGAGATGACAGACAGACAGAGACAGACAGGTTAGACTGAGAGACCGACAGAGATAGACAGGTTAGACAGACAGACAGAGATAGACAGGTTAGACTGAGACAGACAGAGATAGACAGGTTAGACTGAGTCAGACAGAGATAGACAGGTTAGACTGAGATAGGCAGGATAGACTGAGAGACAGAGATAGACAGGTTAGACTGAGATAGACAGGATAGACTGAGAGACAGAGATAGACAGGTTAGACTGAGATAGACAGGATAGACTGAGAGACAGAGATAGACAGGTTAGATAGAGAGACAGACAGGTTAGACTGAGAGACAAACAGAGATAGACAGGTTAGATAGAGAGACAGACAGGTTAGACTGAGACAGACAGACAGGTTAGACAGAGAGAGATAGACAAGTTAGACTGAGAGACAGACAGAGACAGACAGGTTAGACTGAGAGACAGACAGGTTAGACAGAGACAGACAGAGATAGACAGGTTAGACTGAGAGACAGACAGGTTAGACTGAGAGACAGACAGGTTAGACTGAGAGACAGACATAGATAGACAGGTTAGACTGAGAGACAGACAGGTTAGACTGAGAGACAGACAGAGACAGACAGGTTAGACTGAGAGACAGACAGAGATAGACAGGTTAGACTGAGAGACAGACAGAGATAGACAGGTTAGACTGAGACAGACTGAGATAGACAGGTTAGACTGAGAGACAGACAGAGACGGACAGGTTAGACAGAGAGACAGACAGGTTAGACAGAGACAGACAGACACGTTAGACTGAGATAGATAGGATAGATGGAGAGACAGACAGAGATGGACAGGTTAGACAGAGACAAACAGAGATGGACAGGCTAGACCGAGAGACAGAGATAGACAGGTTAGACAGAGATAGACAGGTTTGACTGAGAGACAGACAGAGATGGACAGGTTAGACTGAGAGACAGACAGAGGTAGACTGAGAGATAACAGGTTAGACTGAGAGACAGACAGAGACAGACAGGTTAGACAGAGAGACAGACAGAGATGGACAGGTTAGACAGAGAGACAGAGATAGACAGGTTAGACTGAGATAGGCAGGATAGACTGAGAGACAAAGATAGACAGGTTAGACTGAGTCAGACAGAGATAGACAGGTTAGACTGAGACAGACAGAGATAGACAGGTTAGACTGAGACAGACAGAGATAGACAGGTTAGACTGAGTCAGACAGAGATAGACAGGTTAGACTGAGACAGACAGAGATAGACAGGTTAGACTGAGTCAGACAGAGATAGACAGGTTAGACTGAGACAGACAGAGATAGACAGGTTAGACTGAGTCAGACAGAGATAGACAGGTTAGACTGAGACAGACAGAGATAGACAGGTTAGACTGAGTCAGACAGAGATAGACAGGTTAGACTGAGATAGGCAGGATAGACTGAGAGACAGAGATAGACAGGTTAGACTGAGATAGACAGGATAGACTGAGAGACAGAGATAGACAGGTTAGATAGAGAGACAGACAGGTTAGACTGAGAGACAAACAGAGATAGACAGGTTAGATAGAGAGACAGACAGGTTAGACTGAGACAGACAGGTTAGACAGAGACAGACACGTTAGACTGAGACAAACAGACAGGTTAGACAGAGAGAGATAGACAAGTTAGACTGAGAGACAGACAGAGACAGACAGGTTAGACTGAGAGACAGACAGGTTAGACAGAGACAGACAGAGATAGACAGGATAGACTGAGAGACAGACAGAGATAGACAGGTTAGACTGAGAGACAGACATAGATAGACAGGTTAGACTGAGAGACAGACAGAGACAGACAGGTTAGACTGAGAGACAGACAGGTTAGACTGAGAGACAGACAGGTTAGACTGAGAGACAGACAGGTTAGACTGAGAGAACGACAGAGACAGACAGGTTAAACTGAGAGACAGACAGAGATAGACAGGTTAGACTGAGAGACAGACAGAGATAGACAGGATAGACTGAGATAGACAGACAGGTTAGACTGAGAGACAGACAGGTTAGACTGAGAGACAGACAGGTTAGACTGAGAGACAGACAGGTTAGACTGAGAGAACGACAGAGACGGACAGGTTAGACTGAGAGACAAACAGAGATAGACAGGTTAGACTGAGAGACAAACAGAGATAGACAGGTTAGACTGAGAGACAAACAGAGATAGACAGGTTAGACTGAGACAGACAGGATAGACTGAGAGAGAGATAGACAGGTTAGACTGAGACAGACAGGTTAGACTGAGAGAGAGATAGACAGGTTAGACTGAGACAGACAGGTTAGACTGAGACAGACAGGATAGACTGAGAGAGAGATAGACAGGTTAGACTGAGACAGACAGGTTAGACTGAGATAGACAGGTTAGACTGAGACAGACAGGATAGACAGAGATGATAGACAGGTTAGACTGAGAGACAAACAGAGACAGACAGGTTAGACTGAGACAGACAGGATAGACTGAGAGAGAGATAGACAGGTTAGACTGAGATAAACAGGATAGACTGAGAGACAGACAGGTTAGACTGAGAGACAGACAGGTTAGACTGAGAGACAAACAGAGATAGACAGGTTAGACTGAGACAGACAGACAGGTTAGACAGAGACAGACACGTTAGACTGAGACAAACAGACAGGTTAGACAGAGAGAGATAGACAAGTTAGACTGAGAGACAGACAGAGACAGACAGGTTAGACTGAGACAGACAGGTTAGACAGAGACAGACAGAGATAGACAGGATAGACTGAGAGAAGAGACAGACAGGTTAGACTGAGAGACAGACAGGTTAGACTGAGAGACAGACATAGATAGACAGGTTAGACTGAGAGACAGACAGAGACAGACAGGTTAGACTGAGAGACAGACAGAGATAGACAGGTTAGACTGAGAGACAGACAGAGATAGACAGGTTAGACTGAGACAGACTGAGATAGACAGGTTAGACTGAGAGACAGACAGAGATAGACAGGTTAGACTGAAAGACAGACAGAGACGGACAGGTTAGACAGAGAGACAGACAGGTTAGATGAGACAGACAGACACGTTAGACTGAGATAGATAGGATAGATGGAGAGACAGACAGAGATGGACAGGTTAGACAGAGACAAACAGAGATGGACAGGCTAGACCGAGAGACAGAGATAGACAGGTTAGACAGAGATAGACAGAGATAGACAGGTTTGACTGAGAGACAGACAGAGATGGACAGGTTAGACTGAGAGACAGACAGAGATAGACTGAGAGATAAACAGGTTAGACTGAGAGACAGACAGAGACAGACAGGTTAGACAGAGAGACAGACAGAGACGGACAGGTTAGACAGAGAGACAGACAGAGATGGACAGGTTAGACAGAGAGACAGACAGAGACGGACAGGTTAGACAGAGAGACAGACAGAGATGGACAGGTTAGACAGAGAGACAGACAGAGATGGACAGGTTAGACAGAGAGACAGACAGAGATGGACAGGTTAGACAGAGAGACAGACAGAGATGGACAGGTTAGACAGAGAGACAGACAGAGATGGACAGGTTAGACAGAGAGACAGACAGAGATAGACAGGTTAGACAGAGAGACAGACAGAGATGGACAGGTTAGACAGAGAGACAGACAGAGATGGACAGGTTAGACTGAGAGACAGACAGAGATACAGGTTAGACAGAGATGGACAGGTTAGACAGAGAGACAGACAGAGATAGACATGTTAGACAGAGACAGAGATAGACAGAGAGACAGACAGAGATGGACAAGTTAGACAGGGATAAACAGGTTAGACTGAGATACAGACAGGTTAGACAGAGAGACAGACAGAAATAGACATGTTAGAAAGAGAGACAGACAGAGATGGACATGTTAGACAGAGAGACAGACAGAGATAAACAGGTTAGACTGAGAGCAGGTTAGAATATACACACACACGCACACACATACACACACACACACACACACACACACACACACACACACACACACACACACACACACACACACACACACACACACACACACACACACACACACACACACACACACACACACTGGGGCCACATAGAGTACACACACACACACACACACACACACACACACCACACACACACACACACCACACACACACACACACACACACACACACACACACACACACACACACACACACACACACACACACACTGGGGGCTACATAGAGTACACACACAGCAGCACAACACCAGGAGCCCCACAGCAGCAACAGCAGAAGCCACTTCACTATAAATCACTAACACTCCCATTAACAAATACAGCATCAAATTACAAGTCTAAATGGCCCAGCTTGCCTCCGTTTTTACTATGTTTTTTAACAAGACTTGTAAATCAGAGAGGTAGGACTCTCAACCTAGGCAGGGAGGGAGTAAGGGCAGGATGGAGGGAGTGATGGAGGGAGGCAGAGAGAGAGAGAGAGAGAGAGAGAGAGAGAGAAGGAAAGGGGAGGCAGGGAGTGAGGAGGGAGGGAGAAGGAAAGGGGAGGCAGGGAGTGAGGAGGGAGGGAGAAGGAAAGGGGAGGCAGGGAGTGGGGAGGGAGGGAGAAGGAAAGGGGAGGCAGGGAGTGAGGAGGGAGGGAGAAAGAAAGGGGAGGCAGGGAGTGAGGAGGGGGAGGGAGAAGGAAAGGGGAGGCAGGGAGGAGGAGGGAGGGAGAAGGAAATGGGAGGCAGGGAGTGAGGAGGGAGGGAGAAGGAAAGGGGAGGCAGGGAGTGAGGAGGGAGGGAGAAGGAAAGGGGAGGCAGGGAGTGAGGAGGGAGGGAGAAGGAAAGGGGAGGCAGGGAGTGAGGAGGGAGGGAGAAGGAAAGGGGAGGCAGGGAGATAGGAGGGAGGGAGAAGGAAAGGGGAGGGAGGGAGAAGGAAAGGGGAGGCAGGGAGATAGGAGGGAGGAAGGCAGCCAGGGAGAGAGGAGGGAGGCAGTGAGCCATGGAGGGATGGAGGCAGCAACGTGGGGTTTAATGATGGGGAGGGTCTGAGAACTATAAAACAGCCCCCCTTCCCTCTCTCACTCCTTCCCTCCCTGTGGGTATGTGGAACCATGATTAAAATAATGTGTTGAAATATTCATTGAAATGATTCTCAGAGCCCTGGGGCAACCCAAAAGAAAACTGCATTTTTATTCATTATTAATAAGAGTGAATTAGAGCCTTATAAACAGGAGAGAAAGAAGGGAACAGCTCCAGCATGTGGTAACCATCTTTGTAAATGACTATTCCAACATTAGCAGGGAGGACCTGGGAAGGAGGATAGTTTTATTGCTTGCAGCTAATGCAAACCATTAAGCAGTTGGCCCAGCATCAGGTTACTAAGTGCAGCTCTGGCTGGACACATTTCAAAGGCTTTGTGTTTCCTTCAAGGGGAACTAAAAGTAGAAAAACACTGCAAGTCCTTTACGTACTCCAAACGGAGCTGTGGAGAGAAATATGGAGCGAGGGAGAGAGTGATGATTCAAATGATAGTGGAGCAGATGACAGTTTGGTCTGAGAAGCTCCTCAGTCACATCAATGGACCATGTGCTTCATCTTCATCCTCTCCATCTAGACCAGAGTGAGGAACTACACAGTCCTCCTGCTCCTCCTAATATTGAGTTGCCCCCCCCCCCTTTGCCCTCAGAACAACCTCAATTCATTGGTCCGTGGACCCTAAAAGGTGTCACAGGGATTCTGGCCCATGTTGACTTCCCACAGTTGTGCAAGTGGCTGGATGTCCATTGCTGAACCATTCTTGATACACGGGGGAAACTGTTGAGCGTGAAAACACTGCAGCGTTGCATTTCTTGACACTCAAATCAGTGCTCCTCGCTCCTACTACCATACCCCGTTCAAGGCAATGAAATCTTTTGTCTTGCCCATTCACCTTCTGAATGGCACACATACACAATCCATGTCTCCATTGTCTCATAGTTTAAACATCTTTCTTTAACCTGTCTCCTCCCCTTCTACAGTCTCCTCCCCTTCAATCCACTGATTGAAGTGGATTTAACAAGTGACATCAATAAGGGATCATAGCTTTCACCTGGATTCGCCTGGTCAGTCTATATCATCGAAAGAGCAGACATTCCTAATGTTTTGTACACTCAGTGTATAGTGAACTACTTTTGGCCAGGGCTCGTATAGGGCTCTTTTATTGACCTTTAACCAATATACGACCCTATTAAAATGATGCCTCCACCTCCACCTTGTAAATTATCCAGTCAGTGTGTATTACCACCACAAACAACAACAACCCAGACAGCCTCCCAGTTGCCAATCCACCTCCAGCTTTGGCAGTCTGGCTAGCAGCCAGGACTTCCATTGTATACCTTCCCCTACACCCCCCAATCTCTCTCTTCTCTGCCATAATATTGAGTCAGCCTAAACAGATTAACGTGTTACAAGGGGATCACATCACCAAACCGTTCTGTGAATATAATATGAATGTAATATCTACAACTGTCAGTAAGCTGAAGGCTCAGGAGACTTAGCAGGCATTTGACAGCGACGAGACCTCAGTCTCAGTTAAACATCAATCAACTCTGTGTGTGTGTGTGTGTGTGTGTGTGTGTGTGTGTGTGTGTGCGCAGAGTATCTGCACGTCTAGAGCTTGTCCCATGTCTGTCAGTCTCCCAGCATGCTTGGAGCTGAAGAACAGAGATGTCAGTAGGTGGAGGGACAAAGCCACGTAAATGATATTGTAAACGATAGATTACATAGCCGGAAAAATGTAAATCCACTGTAGGCAGACGAGAGATTACCGTTACAGATTATATCCCCTAATTCCCACTCCAAATAGTCTGCCTACCGTGGTGGACGAGGAAGGAGCTGCTTTGAACATTTCCTCTGCAATGTATTAAACATATTAAACACATATGATGCATGAGATTTGATTTGCAGAAGGATAATCATTGTTGTACAGCAACCTAAACTACAAGCCAAAATGTTTTCATTTGTATCTAGCTAATATGAATCAAACGTAAAACAAACCAACCCCAAGATTACATGAATTGATTAACCAAGCAAACATGATGATTCCCTCCCCCCCAACCTCATCCCACAGCATATGCTTTCACTTCGGAGGTGGCTTAGTAGTGAAGGAGAAGCAGAAAGCGAAAGAGGGCAAGGAAGAAAGGGAGAGGGGAGGAGGAGAGAGGGGCCAGTGATACTCTAAATCGTGCGGTTGGCATCAGACAGATTCTGGACCGTCGTGCCAAGCTGCTGTGCTGAAGGAGGCTGGGCCAGGCAGATCAGTGAGGGTGGTCCGGGATGTCTTCCAAATGGAGTGGCACCCTATTCCCTATACATACCCTACATAGCGCACTGGGCCTTGGTTTAAAGAAGTGCACTACATAGGGAACTCCATTTGGGAATGGCTCCCATAAGGGGCTTCTCAGTCAGCTCTCACACACACACACACACACACACACACACACACACACACACACACACACACACACACACACACACACACACACACACACACACACACACACACACACACGCACACATCTAAAATACTACACACCTAAGGGCTCTGGTCAAAAGTAGTTCCATTTGGTATTCTGAGAGTACTGATGGTATCCGGAGTATACTGATGGTATCCGGAGAGTACTGATGGTATCCGGAGAGTACTGATGGTATCCGGAGAGTACTGATGGTATCTGGAGAGTACTGATGGTGTCTGGAGAGTACTGATGGTATTCAGAGTGTAATGGTGGTATTCTGAGTGTACTGGTTGGTAGTCTGAGTGTACTGATGGTATTCTGAGTGTACTGAATTTGATGGTATTCGGAGTGTGTTGATGGTATTCGGAGTGTACAGATGGTATTCTGAGTGTAAGGATGGTATTCTGAGTGTACGGATGGTATTCTGAGTGTACTGATGGTATTCTGAGTGTACTGAATTTGATTGTATTCAGAGTGTACTGATGATATTCGGATTGTGCAGATGGTATTCTGAGTGTAAAGATTGTATTCGGAGTGTGCTAATGGTATTCAGAGTGTACGGATGGTATTTGGAGTGTATTTGAAGTTTGCTGGTGGCATTTGGCAGGTTTAGGAATGTATAGGTTGTCTTTGTGTACAGGTGGTATTCTGAGTTTACTCCAAATGCCATGATAGTATTCTGAATGAACTGATGGTATTCTGAGTGTACTGAATTTGATTGTATTCTGAGTATACTGATGGTATTCTGAGTGTACTGATGGTATTGTACTGATGGTATTCGTGTACTGTTTTGAATGTATTCGGAGTGTACTGATGGTATTCGGAGAGTACTGTTCTGAATGTATTCGGAGTGTACAGATGGTATTCAGAGTGTGCTGATGGTGTTCAGAGTGTACTGATGGTATTCGGAGTGTATTCGGAGTGTGCTGATGGAATTCGGAATGTGCAGATGGTATTCGGAGTGCTGATTGTATGTGGAGTGTACTGATGGTATTCGGGTGTACTGATGGTGTTCGGAGTGTACTGATGGTATTCGGAGTGTACTGATGGTATTCGGAGTGTACCGATGGTATTCGGAGTGTACTGATGGTATCCGGAGAGTACTGATGGTATCCGGAGAGTACTGATGGTATCTGGAGAGTACTGATGGTATCTGGAGAGTACTGATGGTATTCAGAGTGTAATGGTGGTATTCTGAGGGAACTGGTGGTATTCGGAGTGTGCTGGTGGCATTCAGAGTGTACAGGTGGTATTCTGAGTGTACAGGTGGTATTCTGAGTGTACTGATGGTATTCTGAGTGTACTGAATTTGATGGTATTCGGAGTGTACTGATGGTATTCGGAGTGTGTTGATGGTATTCGGAGTGTACAGATGGTATTCTGAGTGTAAGGATGGTATTCTGAGGGTACGGATGGTATTCTGAGTGTACTGGTGGTATTCTGAGTGTACTGATGGTATTCTGAGTGTACTGAATTTGATTGTATTCAGAGTGTACTGATGATATTCGGATTGTGCAGATGGTATTCTGAGTGTAAAGATTGTATTCGGAGTGTGCTAATGGTATTCAGAGTGTACGGATGGTATTTGGAGTGTATTCGAAGTTTGCTGGTGGCATTTGGAGTGTACAGGTGGCATTAGGAGTGTATAGGTTGTATTTGGAGTGTACAGGTGGTATTCTGAGTTTACTCCAAATGCCATGATAGTATTCTGAGTGAACTGATGGTATTCTGAGTGTACTGATGGTATCGGAGTGTACTGATGGTATTCGGAGTGTACTGTTTTGAATGTATTCGGAGTGTACTGATGGTATTCGGAGTGTACTGTTTTGAATGTATTCGGAGTGTACAGATGGTATTCAGAGTGTGCTGATGGTATTCGGAGTGTGCTGATGGTATTCAGAGTGTGCTGATGGTATTCGAGAGTGCTGATTGTATTCAGAGTGTACTGATGGTATTCGGGTGTACTGATGGTATTCGGAGTGTGCTGATGGTATTCAGAATGTACTGATGGTATTCGGAGTGCTGATTGTATGTGTGCTGATGGTATTCGGAATGTGCAGATGGTATTCGGAGTGCTGATTGTATGTGGAGTGTACTGATGGTATGGAATTCGTGTACAGATGGTATTCGGAGTGTACTGATGGTATTGGAGTGTACTGATGGTATTCGGAGTGTACCGATGGTATTCGGAGTGTACTGATGGTATTGTAAGTGTATTGTAAGACTATATTCGAACAGAGTGAGAGAGAAGGAAACAAAGCTAGATTTTGCATACTGAGAGGTGTTAAAACTGTGATGTTCTCGTCCATAAATTCACTCAAATCCATCTAATAGGACATGTCTGATATTCTCCAGCATCTGAAGCTATATGTCTACTCTGCTTTGCTGAATCCAATATGAGCACAAAAAGCTTAATTTCATGCATGAGACAGATAAATGCATGCAGGGAAATAATGTGACCCTAGAACAGCTTCAGACACAGATGTCCTCCAGGCGGGTTACACAATCTGTTTGATACTAAACAAAGATTTAGTAAATGTCTGCCAGCTAAAGTCTTCTATTGATGTTAGGCTAACAGACTTACAGAAACAGACAAATACTACCAAATGATATGAGGGTAATGACTTGCATACAATAATTGGACTATATACTGAACATTTGATCAATACAGACTGTACAGACTGTAAAGTGCAAGGCAGTGACAGCCAGTTTATCTCAATGGGATCTGTGAGGACGACTGGCTCTCCACTTCCCCGTTTTCCCCTCGTAGTGGGGCTTCAGGACAGGCATAAAGAATGACTGAGGCCAAGCCTCCCAGAAACTGGCTAAATGTATTTTCCCTGTCACACATCAATCACACAAATGGATTTCAAACTGCATTTTAAAAGCTCATTTTCCAGACCTGATAACCAAGAGGAAACATGGTGGCCATTATTCACGGATGCTTTTAGAATTTAAGTGCAGTGCAATAAATGTGTAAAAACACTATCTTCTCTCCATTTTCCTCTGTGTATTTAAATCCCATCTCCCCTGAATGTGTGTTTGTGTGTGTCTCGGGGCTGTGGAGACAAAGACAGATTTAACACCCTGGCTCCACAGGGAATGTGTGTGTGTGTGTGTGTGTGTTCTGTGTTCTGTGTTGTCTGTGTGTGTTGTGTGTGTGTTGTGTTGGTAAAAGGCAGTTAAACCTGACAGCCATGACTCAAAATAAAATGGTGAAGTGGGAAATGAAAGGACTGAAATCTATTTCACAACACAAATACAGCCCAATCTAGGACAGTGGGAGCTGGTTTGTAGTGATGAACTAGGCTAGTATTGGCACTGGGGACAGTTATAGTATAGTGATACACTGTAGAGAAGTATAGTCATAGTATGGTATAGTGTTATAGCTACAGTATATACCGTGAGCTCCAAAAATATTGGGATAAATTCACTTTTATGTGTATTAAAGTAGTCAAAAGTGTAGTATTTGGTCCCATATTCTTAGCACGCAACAATTACATCAACTTTGTGATTCTTCAGATTAGTTTGTGCCCAATAGAAATTCATGGTAAATAATGTGTCATTTTGGAGTCACTTTTACTGTAAATAAGAATAGAATGTTTCTATACACTTCTACATTAATGTGGATGCTACCATGATTATGGATAATCCTGAATGAATCGTGAATAATACATCGTATGAGAACTTTACAGACACATACAGTTGAAGACGGAAGTTTACATACACTTATGTTGGAGCTTATATATATTGCGTCAAACAGAATACACTGATTCGGTGGCGAGTTCATTAGAATGTGCGTTGAAGATGTCGTTCCCATAGCAACGATTAAAACATTCCCAAACCAGAAACCGTGGATTGATGGCGCGAACCACTGCTTTTAATCAAGGCAAGGTGACCGGAAACATGACCGAATACAAACACTGTAACTATTCCCTCCGCAAGGCAATCAAACAAGCTAAGCGTCAGTATACAGACAAAGTAGAATCGCAATTCAACGGCTCAGACACAAGAGGTATGTGGCAGGGTCTACAGTCAATCACGGATTACAAAAAGAAAACCAGCCCAGTCACGGACCAGGATATCTTGCTCCCAGACTAAATAACTTTTTTGCCAGCGTTGAGGACAATACAGTGCCACTGACACGGCCCGCAACCAAAACATGAGGACTCTCCTTCACTGCAGCCGAGGTGAGTAAAACATTTAAACATGTTAACCCTTGCAAGGCTGCAGGCCCAGACGGCATCCCCAGCCGCGCCCTCAGAGCATGCGCAGACCAGCTGGCTGGTGTGTTTACGGACATATTCAATCAATCCTTATCCCAGTCTGCTATTCCCACATGCTTCAAGAGGGCCACCATTGTTCCTGTTCTCAAGAAAGCTAAGGTAACTGAGCTAAACGGCTACCGCCCGTAGCACTCACTTCCGTCATCATGAAGTGCTTTGAGAGACTAGTCAAGGACCATATCACCTCCACCCTACCTGACACCCTAGACCCACTCCAATTTGCTTACCGCCCAAATAGGTCCACAGACGATGCAATCTCAACCACACTGCACACTGCCCTAACCCATCTGGACAAGAGGAATACCTATGTGAGAATTTAACACCATAGTACCCTCCAAACTCGTCATCAAGCTCGAGACCCTGGGTCTCAACCCCACCCTGTGCAACTGGGTACTGGACTTCCTGACGGGCCGCCCCCAGGTGGTGAGGGTAGGCAACAACATTTCCACCCCGCTGATCCTCAACACTGGGGCCCCACAAGGGTGCGTTCTGAGCCCTCTCCTGTACTCCCTGTTCACCCACGACTCCAACTCAACTGCAAAATAATAATTTTGCACGCCCAATTTTTCAGTTTTTGATTTGTTAAAAAAGTTTGAAATATCCAATAAATGTCATTCCACTTCATGATTGTGTCCCACTTGTTGTTGATTCTTCACAAAAAAATACAGTTTTCTATCTTTATGTTTGAAGCCTGAAATGTGGCAAAAGGTCGCAAAGTTCAAGGGGGCCGAATACTTTCGCAAGGCACTGTATACGTATATACTGTACTCTTTATCATCTACTGCATCTTTATGTAATACATGTATCACTAGCCACTTTAAACTATGCCACTTTGTTTACACACCCTACATTACTCATCTCATATGTATATACTGCACTCGATACCATCTACTGCATCTTGCCTATGCCGCTCTGTACAATCACTCATTCATATATCTTCATGTACATATTCTTTATTCTTTATCCCTTTACACTTGTGTGTATAAGGTAGTAGTTTTGGAATTGTTCGTTAGATTACTCGTTGGTTATTTACTGCATTGTCGGAACTAGAAGCACAAGCATTTCGCTACCCTCGCATTAACATCTGCTAACCATGTGTATGTGACAAATAAATTTGATTTGAGCCATTAAAACTAGTTTTTTCAACCACTCGACAAATTTCTTGTTAACAAACTCTAGTTCTGGCAAGTAGGTTAGGATATCTACATTGTTTATGACACAAGTAATTTTTCCAACAATTGTTTACAGACAGATTATTTCCCATATAATTCACAGTATCACAATTCCAGTTGGTCAGAAGTTTACATACACTAAGTTGACTGTGCCTTTAAACAGCTTGGAAAATTCCAGAAAATGATGTCATGGCTTTAGAAGCTTCTGATAGGCTAAATTACATCATTTGAGTCAATTGGAGGTGTACCTGTGGATCTATTTCAAGGCCTACCTTCAAACTCAGTGCCTCTTTGCTTGACATCATGGGAAAATCAAAAGAAATCTGCCAAGACCTCGGAAAAAAATTGTAGACATCCACAAGTCTGGTTCATCCTTGTGAGCAATTTACAAATGCCTGAAGGTACCACGTTCATCTGTACGAACAATAGTATGCAAGTATGAACACCGTGGGACCACGCAGCCGTCATACCGCTCAGGAAGGAGATGCGTTCTGTCTCCTAGAGATGAACGTACCTTGGTGCGAAAAGTCAAATCAATCCCAGAATAACAGCAAAGGACCTTGTGAAGATGCTGGAGGAAACAGGCACAAAAGTATCTATATCCACAGTAAAACGAGTCCTATATCTGATGAAACAAAAATAGAACTGTTTGGCCATAATGACCATCGTTATGTTTGGAGGAAAAAGGGAGGCTTGCAAGCCGAAGATTACCATCCCAACCGTGAAGCACAGGGGTGGCAGCATCATGTTATGGGGGTGCTTTGCTGTAGGAGGGACTGATGCACTTCACAAAATAGATGGTTTCATAAGGAAGGGAAATTATGTGGATATATTGAAGCAACATCTCAAGACATCAGTCAGGAAGGTACAGTTTGGTCGCAAATGGGTCTTCCAAATGGACAATGACCCCAAATCAAATCAAATCAAATCAAATTTTATTTGTCACATACACATGGTTAGCAGATGTTAATGCGAGTGTAGCGAAATGCTTGTGCTTCTAGTTCCGACAATGCAGTAATAACGAACAAGTAATCTAACTAACAATTCCAAAAAAACTACTGTCTTATACACAGTGTAAGGGGATAAAGAATATGTACATAAGGATATATGAATGAGTGATGGTACAGAGCAGCATAGGCAAGATACAGTAGATGATATCGAGTACAGTATATACATATGAGATAAGTATGTAAACCAAGTGGCATAGTTAAAGTGGCTAGTGATACATGTATTACATAAGGATGCAGTCGATGATATAGAGTACAGTATCAACGTATGCATATGAGATGAATAATGTAGGGTAAGTAACATTATATAAGGTAGCATTGTTTAAAGTGGCTAGTGATATATTTACATCATTTCCCGTCAATTCCCATGATTAAAGTGGCTGGAGTAGAGTCAGTGTCATTGACAGTGTGTTGGCAGTAGCCACTCAATGTTAGTGGTGGCTGTTTAACAGTCTGATGGCCTTGAGATAGAAGCTGTTTTTCAGTCTCTCGGTCCCAGCTTTGATGCACCTGTACTGACCTCGCCTTCTGGATGACAGCGGGGTGAACAGGCAGTGGCTCGGGTGGTTGATGTCCTTGATGATCTTTATGGCCTTCCTGTAGCATCGGGTGGTGTAGATGTCCTGGAGGGCAGGTAGTTTGCCCCGGTGATGCGTTGTGCAGACCTCACTACCCTCTGGAGAGCCTTACGGTTGAGGGCGGTGCAGTTGCCATACCAGGCGGTGATACAGCCCGCCAGGATGCTCTCGATTGTGCATCTGTAGAAGTTTGTGAGTGCTTTTGGTGACAAGCCGAATTTCTTCAGCCTCCTGAGGTTGAAGAGGCGCTGCTGCGCCTTCCTCACGATGCTGTCTGTGTGAGTGGACCAATTCAGTTTGTCTGTGATGTGTGTGCCGAGGAACTTAAAACTTGCTACCCTCTCCACTACTATTCCATCGATGTGGATGGGGGTGTTCCCTCTGCTGTTTCCTGAAGTCCACAATCATCTCCTTAGTTTTGTTGACGTTGAGTGTGAGGTTATTTTCCTGACACCACACTCCGAGGGCCCTCACCTCCTCCCTGTAGGCCGTCTCGTCGTTGTTGGTAATCAAGCCTACCACTGTTGTGTCGTCCGCAAACTTGATGATTGAGTTGGAGGCGTGCATGGCCACGCAGTCGTGGGTGAACAGGGAGTACAGGAGAGGGCTCAGAACGCACCCTTGTGGGGCCCCAGTGTTGAGGATCAGCGGGGAGGAGATGTTGTTGCCTACCCTCACCACCTGGGGCGGCCCGTCAGGAAGTCCAGTACCCAGTTGCACAGGGCGGGGTCGAGACCCAGTTGCACAGTGTACTATGGTGTGAGATTGCATCAGCATTCTGTGTCCAGACCTATTTTGAGATTGCATCGTCTGTAAGCAAGCAAATTGGAGTGGGTCAAGGGTGTCAGGTAGGGTGGAGGTGATGTGGTCCTTGACTAGTCTCTCAAAGCACTTCATGATGACGGATGTGAGTGCTACGGGCGGTAGTCGTTTAGCTCAGTTACCTTAGCTTTCTTGGGAACAGGAACAATAGTGGCCCTCTTGAAGCATGTGGGAACAGCAGACTGGTATAGGGATTGATAGAATATGTCCGTAAACACACCGGCCAGCTGGTCTGCGCATGCTCTGAGGGCGCGGCTGGGGATGCCGTCTGGGCCTGCAGCCTTGCGAGGGTTAACACGTTTAAATGTCTTACTCACTTCGGCTGCAGTGAAGGAGAGACCGCATGTTTCCGTTGCAGGCCGTGTCAGTGGCACTGTATTGTCCTCAAAGCGGGCAAAAGTTATTTAGTCTGCCTGGGAGCAAGACATCCTGGTCCGTGACTGGGCTGGGTTTCTTCCTGTAGTCCGTGATTGACTGTAGACCCTGCCACATGCCTCTTGTGTCTGAGTCATTGAATTGAGATTCTACTTTGTCTCTGTACTGGCGCTTAGCTTGTTTGATAGCCTTGCGGAGGGAATAGCTGCACTGTTTGTATTCAGTCATGTTACCAGACACCTTGCCCTGATTAAAAGCAGTGGTTCGTGCCTTCAGTTCCACACGAATGCTGCCATCAATCCACGGTTTCTGGTTAGGGAATGTTTTAATCGTTGCTATGGGAACGACATCTTCAACGCACGTTCTAATGAACTCGCACACCGTATCAGCGTATTCGTCAATGTTGTTGTCTGACGCAATACGAAACATCTCCCAGTCCACGTGATGGAAGCAGTCTTGGAGTGTGGAGTCAGCTTGGTCGGACCAGCGTTGGACAGACCTCAGCGTGGGAGCTTCTTGTTTTAGTTTCTGTCTGTAGGCAGGGATCAACAAAATGGAGTCGTGGTCAGCTTTTCCGAAAGGGGGGGCGGGGCAGGGCCTTATATGCGTCGCGGAAGTTAGAGTAACAATGATCCAGGGTCTTTCCACCCCTGGTTGCGCAATCGATATGCTGATAAAATTTAGGGAGTCTTGTTTTCAGATTAGCCTTGTTAAAATCCCCAGCTACAATGAATGCAGCCTCCGGATAAATCGTTTCCAGTTTGCAGAGAGTTAAATAAAGTTTGTTCAGAGCCATCGATGTGTCTGTTTGGGGGGGATATATACGGCTGTGATTATAATCGAAGAGAATTCTCTTGGTAGATAATGCGGTCTACATTTGATTGTGAGGAATTCTAAATCAGGTGAACAGAAGGATTTGAGTTCCTGTATGTTTCTTTCATCACACCATGTCACGTTGGCCATAAGGCATACGCCCCCGCCCATCTTCTTACCAGAAAGATGTTTGTTTCTGTCGGCGCGATGCGTGGAGAAACCCGCTGGCTGCACCGCTTCGGATTGCGTCTCTCCAGTTAGCCATGTTTCCGTGAAGCAGAGAACGTTACAGTCTCTGATGTCCCTCTGGAATGCTACCCTTGCTCGGATTTCATCAACCTTGTTGTCAAGAGACTGGACATTGGCAAGAAGAATGCTAGGGAGTGGTGCACGATGTGCCCGTCTCCGGAGTCTGACCAGAAGACCGCTTCGTTTCCCTCTTTTTCTGAGTCGTTTTTTTTTTGGTCGCTGCATGTGATCCACTCGATTACACTGTTTGTAAGGCAGAACACAGGATCCGCATCGCGAAAAACATATTCTTGGTCGTACTGATGGTGAGTTGACGCTGATCTTATATTCAGTAGTTCTTCTCGGCTGTATGTAATGAAACCTAAGATGACCTGGGGTACTAGTGTAAGAAATAACACGTAAAAAAACAAAAAACTGCATACAAAACAACCCAAGCATACTTCCAAAGTTGTGGCAAAAAGTCAAGCTATTGGAGTGGCCATCACAAAGCCCTGACCTCAATCCTATATAAAATATGTGGGCAGAAATGAAAAAGTGTGTGTGAGCAAGGAGGCCTACAAACCTGACTCAGTTACACCAGCTCTGTCAGCAGGAATGGGCCAAAATTCACCCAACTTATTGTGGGAAGCTTGTGGAAGGCTACACGAAACATTTTACCCAAGATTAACAATTTAAAGGAAATGCTACCAAATACTAATTGAGTGTATGTAAACTTCTGACCCACTGGGAATGCAATAAAATAAATAAAAGCTCAAATAAATAATTCTCTCTACTATTATTCTGACATTTCCCATTCTTAAAATAAAGTGGTGATCCTAACTGACCCAAGACAAGGAATTCTTACTAGGATTAAATGACAGGAATAGTGAACAACTGAGTTTAAATGTGTTTGGCTAAGGTGCATGTAAACTTCCGACTTCAACTGTATATCATACCCCCTCAAAAATGCTAACCTCCCTGTTACTGTAATTGTGAGAGGTTAGCTTGTCTCAGGGTTAAATATTTGTATGTCTGCCTGACACTTTCTCGCTCACTATAATTCCAGATTATACTCAGGGCTATCTATAATCATGGTAGCATCCACATGAATGTAGAAGTGTTTAGAAACATATTCTATTCTTATATACAATAAAAGTGACTCCAAAATACATTATTTATCCATTCTTTTCTATTGGGATAAAATAATTTGAAGCACAACCAAAACAAACTCTAAATGAATCCAACAGGTCTGTAGAGTCACAAGCTTGATGTAATCATAAAGTGCTCGGAATATGGGACCAAATACTAAACGTTTGACTACTTAAATACACATAAGTGAATTTGTCCCAATACTTTGGTCCCCTAAAATGGAGGGACTATGTACTAAAAGGTCTGTAATTTCTAAACAGTTCGCCCGATATGGATGAAAATACCCTCACATTAAAGTTGACGGTGTGCACGTCATTGTATCATTCCAAATCCAAAGTGCTGGAGTACAGTCCCAAATCAACAAAACGTGTGTCACTGTCCCAACACTTGGAGCTCACTGTATAGTGACTGAAGTCTGTACAATGTCCTTTTTGACAAAATCGACCACAGGACACCAATGACATGACTCTACTTATTCCCATTTCCATTGAGGTTATTCATCGGAGAGGAGAGGAAAGAAGGAGGAGGAGAGGAAGGAAGGAACAGGGCAGGCTAAAAGTAATACATGGTGTCTATCAGGCCCTTTACTGCCTGCAGATGATTTTAGAGGCTTGTTTAAGACTGAACTGTCCATCAAAGTGCAGCTACAATAACTACTTACAACACTGTCTGTCAAAGTGCAGCTACAATAACGACTAAAAACACTGTCCGTCAAAGTGCAGCTATAATAACTACTAAAAACACTGTCCGTCAAAGTGCAGCTACAATAACTACTTACAACACTGTCCGTCAAAGTGCAGCTACAATAACTACAAAAAACACTGTCTGTCAAAGTGCAGCTACAATAACTACTAAAAACACTGTCCGTCAAAGTGCAGCTACAATAACTACTAAAAACACTGTCCGTCAAAGTGCAGCTACAATAACTACTTACAACACTGTCCGTCAAAGTGCAGCTACAATAACTACAAAAAACACTGTCTGTCAAAGTGCGGCTACAATAACTACATACAACACTGTCCGTCAGAGTGCAGCTACAATAACTACTAAAACACTGTCCGTCAAAGTGCAGCTACAATAACTACTAAAAACACTGTCCATCAAAGTGCAGCTACAATAACTACTTACAACACTGTCCGTCAAAGTGCAGCTACAATTACTACTAAAAACACTGTCCATCAAAGTGCAGCTACAATGTCCGTCAAAGTGCAGCTACAATAACTACTTACAACACTGTCCATCAAAGTGCAGCTACAATAACTACTAAAAACACTGTC
Source organism: Oncorhynchus tshawytscha (assembly GCF_018296145.1). NCBI lineage: Eukaryota > Metazoa > Chordata > Actinopteri > Salmoniformes > Salmonidae > Oncorhynchus > Oncorhynchus tshawytscha. Next base: position 30,230,085 of record NC_056442.1, read on the forward strand.
CGTCAAAGTGCAGCTACAATAACTACTTACAACACTGTCCGTCAAAGTGCAGCTACAATAACTACTTACAACACTGTCCGTCAAAGTGCAGCTACAATTACTACTAAAAACACTGTCCATCAAAGTGCAGCTACAATGTCCATCAAAGTGCAGCTACAATAACTACTAAAACCACTGTCTGTCAAAGTGCAGCTACAATAACTACTTACAACACTGTCCGTCAAAGTGCAGCTACAATAACTACTAAAAACACTGTCTGTGAAAGTGCGGCTAAACTACTTACAACACTGTCCGTCAAAGTGCAGCTACAATAACTACTTACAACACTGTCCGTCAAAGTGCAGCTACAATAACTACTAAAAACACTGTCCGTCAAAGTGCAGCTACAATAACTACTTACAACACTGTCTGTCAAAGTGCAGCTACAATAACTACTTACAACACTGTCTGTCAAAGTGCAGCTACAATAACTACTAAAAACACTGTCCATCAAAGTGCAGCTACAATAACTACTAAAAACACTGTCTGTCAAAGTGCAGCTACAATAACTACTAAAAACACTGTCTGTCAAAGTGCAGCTAGATAACTACTAAAAACACTGTCTGTCAAAGTGCAGCTATAATAACTACTAAAAACACTGTCTGTCAAAGTGCAGCTATAATAACTACTAAAAACACTGTCTGTCAAAGTGCAGCTACAATAACTACTAAAAACACTGTCTGTCAAAGTGCAGCTATAATAACTACTAAAAACACTGTCTGTCAAAGTGCAGCTACAATAACTACTTACAACACTGTCTGTCAAAGTGCAGCTACAATAACTACTAAAAACACTGTCTGTCAAAGTGCAGCTACAATAACTACTAAAAACACTGTCCATCAAAGTGCAGCTACAATAACTACTTACAACACTGTCCGTCAAAGTGCAGCTACAATTACTACTAAAAACACTGTCCATCAAAGTGCAGCTACAATGTCCGTCAAAGTGCAGCTACAATAACTACTTACAACACTGTCCATCAAAGTGCAGCTACAATAACTACTAAAAACACTGTCCGTCAAAGTGCAGCTACAATAACTACTTACAACACTGTCCGTCAAAGTGCAGCTACAATAACTACTTACAACACTGTCCATCAAAGTGCAGCTACAATAACTACTAAAAACACTGTCTGTCAAAGTGCGGCTACAATAACTACTTACAACACTGTCCGTCAAAGTGCAGCTACAATTACTACTAAAAACACTGTCCATCAAAGTGCAGCTACAATGTCCATCAAAGTGCAGCTACAATACCTACTAAAACCACTGTCTGTCAAAGTGCAGCTACAATAACTACTTACAACACTGTCCGTCAAAGTGCAGCTACAATAACTACTAAAAACACTGTCTGTGAAAGTGCGGCTACAATAACTACTTACAACACTGTCCGTCAAAGTGCAGCTACAATAACTACTTACAACACTGTCCGTCAAAGTGCAGCTACAATAACTACTAAAAACACTGTCCGTCAAAGTGCAGCTACAATAACTACTTACAACACTGTCTGTCAAAGTGCAGCTACAATAACTACTTACAACACTGTCTGTCAAAGTGCAGCTACAATAACTACTAAAAACACTGTCCATCAAAGTGCAGCTACAATAACTACTAAAAACACTGTCTGTCAAATTGCAGCTACAATAACTACTTACAACACTGTCCGTCAAAGTGCAGCTACAATAACTACTTACAACACTGTCCATCAAAGTGCAGCTACAATAACTACTAAAAACACTGTCTGTCAAAGTGCAGCTACAATAACTACTAAAAACACTGTCTGTCAAAGTGCAGCTACGATAACTACTAAAAACACTGTCTGTCAAAGTGCAGCTATAATAACTACTAAAAACACTGTCTGTCAAAGTGCAGCTATAATAACTACTAAAAACACTGTCTGTCAAAGTGCAGCTACAATAACTACTAAAAACACTGTCTGTCAAAGTGCAGCTATAATAACTACTAAAAACACTGTCTGTCAAAGTGCAGCTACAATAACTACTTACAACACTGTCTGTCAAAGTGCAGCTACAATAACTACTAAAAACACTGTCTGTCAAAGTGCAGCTACAATAACTACTAAAAACACTGTCTGTCAAAGTGCAGCTACAATAACTACCTAAGAACTGCCTATATCCAGACTGAGGCTATGGGCCCTGGTCAAAAGTAGTGCACTATATAGGGTACAGGGTGCCATTTGAGACATATACAATCACTAGCACTAGGCTGTTGTATGCTGGACCCCATCAAGGTCATATCTCTGTTAGAAACACAACAAACCATTATATCAACAAACTACAGTATCAACAAACCATTACAGCTGACGACGTTGTCAAAGACCCCGTTAAGAGTGTTTACTCCAGAGTGTTCTTCAAACATGGCGGTAAACTGGACCATGGTTCTGATGTTTATTTTCAACATGTTTATTTCTAATGAGGTAATACAGATAGTTCTAAATGAAACATAACCCTCTGGAGGGACGATCCTTCAGATAGAACAGAAGTATACAAGTTTAAATTAGAACAGAACTAACCATGTTTCAGATGGAACAGAAGTAACCATGTTTCAGATGGACCCTAGCTACTCATGTTTTAGTTCGGACAACACTATCCATGTTTTAGTTAGAACAAAACTATACTGGTTTCAGCATCAGCCAGTTTCTCCTGACAGAGAGGACTATTGTGAGAGATTAGAAAGAAAAGGAATGAAAGATTCAATAAAACACCATTATATTCTCTTTAAATGCTTCTATTTGAGACATAAATGGGGGATAATTATAATAAATAGCAGCAAATCAGTGACTCGTCTATTTAAAGAGGCAGGACTGGTTAGTGTCTTACCACTCACCCCTTGTTCTGTGAAGTGGGTACCCTGCCCTGCACCCCGAGCCCTGGCCTCACACCCTGCACCCTGAACCCCGTGCCCTGTGTGACTCTGACACTAAACACACTCCAGAGCTCTCAGATTAAGTCCTTCTGAGAACAAATGTCCTTTCTTCTCTCCTCCATCCACACTCTGTCCATCTACCAATGAGAGGAAGCTATTCATTGTCTATGGTTTATGGTCTAGACTAGGGTCACTGTTAACATGATACACTGGTCAGTATTACCATGACACAGTAATCCATTCTGCTCTGGGGACATGCCAACCATGTTCTGAAATGTAAGCATGGAAATACTAGGGTTGCAAAATTCTAGTAATTTCCTCCAAATTCTCAGGTTTTCTAGAAATACTGGTCGGAGGATGCTGGATTTCCTGCGTATTCCCTTGTGATTCCGGGAATTTTCTAACTTGGTTTTCTGGAAAACCTGAGAAATTTGGAGAAGTTACCAGAATTTTGCAAGCCTAGAAAGTACTTCTACCAAATCATCTACCAAATTATTATCCTTCTGAAACCTATCATATCACTAAAATACAGTGCAGTATTATATATATATATATATATTTTTTTATATACACTTATTAAATACATATTTATATTTTTTATACACTTATTAAATACAGAAACATTCAACATCAGCTTTCAAACATCTCCCAAAAAAGGCAGCATAGTCGATGGATCCCTACAGATAGACAGGTTTCAACCGGTCAGGTATAAAAAGACATTCAGCCATCTAATTGACGAAGAAAGGCTGAAAACAAAATGTCTGTCAATCAGTGTACTATATCACTGACTGGCTTTGATCACAATGGTGACACATTGTTCTATATCAAAAGACAGACTCAGCTAAATAAAACTGCACATCAACACGAGGCAACTGGCAACCATATGGCCATGGATGGTGTATCAAGTTTCATTTTTCAAAGTAAAGTGTAATTTCAGAAAAAAAGGCTGACAGTACATCAGAAATAAGATAATTTGTGTAATGAATGCATAGCAACGTATAAAGAGTAAGACTACCAGCAATAACAGTCAGTAACAGTCAGACTAGTCAGTGACAGTCAGTAACAGTGAGACTACAGTCAGTAACAATGAGATTACAGTCAGTAACAGTGAGATTACAGTCAGTTACAATGAGATTACAGTCAGTAACAGTGAGATTACAGTCAGTAACAATGAGATTACAGTCAGTAACAGTGAGATTACAGTCAGTAACAATGAGATCTACAGTCAGTAACAATGAGATTACAGTCAGTAACAGTGAGATTATAGTCAGTAACAGTCAGTAACAGTGAGATTACAGTCAGTAACAATGAGATTACAGTCAGTAACAGTGAGATTATAGTCAGTAACAGTCAGTAACAATGAGATTACAGTCAGTAACAGTCAGACTAGTCAGTGACAGTCAGTAACAATGAGATTACAGTCAGTAACAATGAGATTACAGTCAGTAACAATGATATGACAGTAAGTAACAGTCAGACTAGTCAATAACAGTCAGTAACAGTGAGATTACAGTCAGTAACAGTCAGAATAGTCAGTAACAGTCAAACTAGTCAGTAAATCAATAACAGTCAGACTAGTCAGTGACAGTCAGTAACAGTCAGTGACGGTCAGACTAGTCAGTAACAGTCAGTAACAGTGAGACTACAGTCAGTAACTGTGAGATTACAGTCAGTGACTGTGAGATTAGTCACTAACAGTCAGTAACTGTGAGATTAGTCAGTAACAGTCAGATTACAGTCAGTAACAGTCAGACTACAGTCAGTAACAGTGAGACTACAGTCTACAGCAGCGTTTTAGTATGTCTGAACCCCTCACTCCCTGCCAGCTCCGTGGACCATTCAGCATTCATCAGAGGTGGGGCTCACCTCCCAGCTCTCTCTTCTCCCCTTTAACTGATGATTGTGTGAACACTCCCCTTCAGAGGTAATTATCAAGCTGCAAGGTTAACTCTGCCCCAAGGGAGGAGCTGCTGTACTGTGGGTCAACAACAAATGAGAGCGGCGAGAAAGAGGAACGATACAACAAAGGAACTTAATTTCTTTAACCTCCCCATGATGAAATATGTTGTTTCCCCTCTTGAATAAACATAGTTGTAGAGGACAGACATCACCAAGGCTGTGTTAAGGTTCCTGCCGCATTCATCTTCTAAATGAACCATCATGTCCAGTAGGATCATATTCACTGGTCCTCCGTATACCTTCACACAGGACCCAGAGAGACCTTCATCTACCTCTCTCCTATCTTCCCCTCCTCTTCTCCTCTCTGCTCTTCAGAGCTGCTATTAGAATGGATAACCCGGCGAGGCGAGACAGCGGAGTGCTTAGCCAGGCAGCCAGTGACTGAAGGGTCCATTCCATCACTAAGTTATTATCCACAGGCAGAGTATTGCCATTCATCAGAGAGAGAGAGAGAGATGAAACTCTGTTCGTCAAGGGAAAACGCCCGTTCCACTCTCCTCACCAGGATCAATATATGCCACCGCTATCTCCTCCATTCCCTCCACTACTGAAAAAGTAATTATACAGGAGCAATGTTACAATGTTGACAATCGATAGCTCAGTCAGGTTGGGTTAAGGTCTTGAGAGCAGGGGTGGGGACGGGGGACGGGACGAGGTTTAGTCAGCTGCTGGGGTCAACAGCGACACCTTGAAACAAAGGACGTCCTGTCTGTCTGTCTGTGCCCCCGTCCGTCCCCCCGTCCGTCTGTCTGTCTGTCTGCCTCCTTCCACCTGCTCTACATCCTGTTAAGATAGCCATATTGGAACGCCTGGTTTCTGTCTGAAATGGCACCCTATTCCCTATAGTGTAATATTTTTAACAGGATCCATAGGGTTCTGGTCAAAGGTAGTGCACTATATAGGGAATAGGGTGCCATTTGGGACGAGAGTGGTGGACAAGGGAGGCCTTTGGTGTTAATGGAGATGCAGACTTCTCACTCGGCAACACAACCTAGTAAGTATCAAACTTGAATAAATGCATGTGACAAAAGATAGTTCCCAGAATCCTGGTAGATCAGAGGTTGGTGTGATTGGATGAAATGTGTTTTCCAATTCATGAGAACTATAAAAAAATCAAATCAACATATATATATATACACACACAAAAGTATGTGGACGCCGGACGCCTCTTCAAATGAGTGGATTCAGCTATTTCAGCCACACCCGTTGCTGTCCTCGGTTGCAACACTCACTACCAAGTTCCAAACTGTCTCTGGAATCAACACCAGCACAATATCTGTTCGTTGGGCGCTTCATGAAATGGGTTTCTATTGCCGAGCAGCCGCACACAAGCCTAAGATCACAATGCGCAATGACAAGCATGGTGGAAAGCTCGCCGCCATTGGACTCTGGAAAACGCGTTTTCTGGAGTGATGAATCACGCTTCACCATCTGGCAGTCCGATGGATGAATCTGGGTTTGGTGTATGCCAGTAAAACGCTACCTGCCTGAATGCATAGCGCCAGCTGTAAAGTTTGGTGGAGGAGGAATAATGGTCTGGGGCTGTTCTTCATGGTTCGGGGCTAGGCCCCTTAGTTCCAGTGAAGGGAAATCTTAATGCTACAGCATACAATGACATTCAAGATGATTCTGTGCTTCCAAATTTGTGGCAACAGTATGTTTCAGTATGACAATGCCCCGTGCACTAAGCGATGCAGAAATGTTTTATCGAGTTCAGTGTGGAAGAACTTGACTGGCCTGCCCAGAGCCCTGATCTGAACCCCATCGAACAACTTTGGGATGAATTGGAACGCCGACTCCGAGCCAGGCCTAATCGCCCAACATCAGTGCCCAAAAAGCTTTCCCAAAAGAGTGGAGGCTGTTACAGTAGCAAAGGAGATACCAACTCCATATTAATGCCCAGAATTTTGGAATGAGATGTTTGACGAGCAGGTGTTTGACTTTTGGTCCTGTAGTTTATTTATCTACGCGCTCACATACAATATGTCTTAAAACCACAGAGCAGAGTGAAGTTAATGATAATGGATGTTGTATCAGAGCCTAGTCCCGGGCTGCAGCTGTAATCAATAACCAACCGTCTGTAATGTGGGGCGCCAGGTAGCCTAGTGGTTAGAGCGTTGGACTAGTAACCGAAAGGTTGCAAGATTGAATCCCGAGCTGACAAGGTAAAAAATCTGCCTCTGAACAAGGCAGTTAACCCACTGTTCTAGGCCGTCATTGAAAATAACAATTTGTTCTTAACTGACTTGCCTAGTTAAATAAAGGGGGAAAAAAATCAAATATCTGACATGTTACTGATCATTCATTGGAGTTGGGCAGTGTAATGGGTGGACCAACGCCATATTATCAATGCCCATGATTCTGGAATGAGATCTTGGACGAGCAGGTGTCCACATTCTTTTGGTCATGTAGAGTAGAAATGACATTGACAGCAGTAAATTTATTTTTTTATTTTACCTTTATTTTACCTGGCAAGTCAGTTAAGAACAAATTCTTATTTTACAATGACGGCCAACCCTAACCTGGCCAACGCTGGGCCACCAGTGCGCAGTTCTATGGGACTCCCGATCACATCCGGTTATGATACAGCCCGGGATCGTAGTGGGGAATAACGCCTTTGCACTGAGATGCAGTGCCTTAGACCGCTGTGATACAGCCTGGGTCTGTAGTGACGCCTCTAGCACTGAGATGCAGTGCCTTAGACCGCTGTGATACAGCCTTGGTCTGTAGTGACGCCTCTAGCACTGAGATGCAGTGCCTTAGACCGCTGTGATACAGCCTGGGTCTGTAGTGACGCCTCTAGCACTGAGATGCAGTGCCTTAGACCGCTGTGATACAGCCTGGGTCTGTAGTGACGCCTCTAGCACTGAGATACAGTGCCTTAGACCGCTGTGATACAGCCTGGGTCTGTAGTGACGCCTCTAGCACTGAGATGCAGTGCCTTAGACAGCTGTGATACAGCCTGGGTCTGTAGTGGCGTCTCTAGCACTGAGATGCAGTGCCTTAGACCGCTGTGATACAGCCTTGGTCTGTAGTGACGCCTCTAGCACTGAGATGCAGTGCCTTAGACCGCTGTGATACAGCCTGGGTCTGTAGTGACGTCTCTAGCACTGAGATGCAGTGCCTTAGGCCGCTGTGATACAGCCTGGGTCTGTAGTGACGCCTCTAGCACTGAGATGCAGTGCCTTAGACCGCTGTGATACAGCCTGGGTCTGTAGTGACGCCTCTAGCACTGAGATGCAGTGCCTTAGACCGCTGTGATACAGCCTGGGTCTGTAGTGACGCCTCTAGCACTGAGATGCAGTGCCTTAGACCGCTGTGATACAGCCTTGGTCTGTAGTGACGCCTCTAGCACTGAGATGCAGTGCCTTAGACCGCTGTGATATAGCCTGGGTCTGTAGTGACGCCTCTAGACCACTGCGACACCCGGAGCCCTTAAAGAAGATAAATACAAACTTGCATGGTTATTATCATAGTTTAAGACTGGTAGTTAAAGGCGGTGTGTATTATCCGAGAATGAATTCATCAGCCTTGCCTTGATGTCTCCTTTCTCTTGACAACGCTGAACTTTATAATCCAGTGACAGGGGTCAGGGGGTCACAGCAGAGGGACGAGGGGCCAGAGAAAATCACTCACTCACACAGTGGAGAAAATTCTAACATCCAATTTTCAACTTGATTTATCAGTGTGAAGCTCAAACTGATAGGGTGCTGTGATGAGGGAGGAGAGGAGGAAGAAGGAAAGAGGGGGAGGGGTGGGGAAGGAGGAGGGGAGCTGTCTCAGAGCTGCATCAAAGGTTTCTCGCTCTGATTTAGCACAGCGGATCAATACAACCCTATACTGTTTCACTTGAACACTATTGATTTTGTGATGTCAACTCAATACAGAGCACATTCATCATCGGGCAAAAGCAGAAAGTATGATCCAACAGCCTGCTGGGCTGATCATACACCTTAACACAGCCCTACTACCTACAGGGCTGATCACACACCTTAACACAGCCCTACCACCTACTGGGCTAGTCACACTGCCGTAACACAGCCCTACTACCTACAGGGCTGATCACACACCTTAACATAGCCCTACCACCTACTGGGCTGGTCACACTGCCTTAACACAGCCCTACCACCTACTGGGCTGGTCACACTGCCTTAACACAGCCCTACCACCTACTGGGCTGGTCACACTGCCTTAACACAGCCCTACCACCTACAGGGCTGATCACACACCTTAACACAGCCCTACCAACTACTGGGCTGGTCACACTGCCTTAACACAGCCCTACTACCTACAGGGCTGATCACACACCTTAACACAGCCCTACCACCTACTGGGCTGGTCACACTGCCTTAACACAGCCCTACCACCTACTGGGCTGGTCACACTGCCTTAACACAGCCCTACCACCTACTGGGCTGGTCACACTGCCTTAACACAGCCCTACCACCTACTGGGCTGGTCACACTGCCTTAACACAGCCCTACTACCTACAGGGCTGATCACACACCTTAACACAGCCCTACCACCTACTGGGCTGGTCACACTGCCTTAACACAGCCCTACCACCTACTGGGCTGGTCACACTGCCTTAACACAGCCCTACCACCTACTGGGCTGGTCACACTGCCTTAACACAGCCCTACCACCTACTGGGCTGGTCACACTGCCTTAACACAGCCCTACCACCTACTGGGCTGGTCACACTGCCTTAACACAGCCCTACTACCTACTGGGCTGGTCACACTGCCTTAACACAGCCCTACTACCTACAGGGCTGATCACACACCTTAACACAGCCCTACCACCTACTGGGCTGGTCACACTGCCTTAAACAGCCCTACCACCTACCACCTCATCTCAAATCAAATCAAAGTTTATTTGTCACGTGCGCTACAACAGGTCGTAGACCTTACAGTGAAATGCTTTCTTACAGGCTCTAAACAATAGCGCAAAAAAGGTATTAGGTGAACAATAGGCAGGTAAAGAAATAAAACAACAGTAAAAAGACAGGCTATATACAGTAGCGAGGCTATAAAAGTAGCGAGGCTACATACAGACACCAGTTGGTCAGGCTGATTGAGGTAGTATGTACATGTAGATATGGTTAAAGTGACTATGCATATATGATAAACAGAGAATATCTAGTTAATTCATATAAAAGGTAATATGATCGCAGAGAGATTTTGTATGTATCCCAAATGGCATGTATTCCCCATGTAGTCCCCATGTAGTTGACCAGAGCCAAATGGGCCCTATATAGTGAATAGGGTACCATTTGGGATGTAGCCATTGGCTTTCCATTCGTGTGCAGTGTCTCCTTGTCACACAGTGTAACGATCAGATGTCATAATGGTTTCTGAACACATCTGAAAATGCATTATGTTACTAATTCAAAATATTACAATTGTGTAAAAATCTGCAACAAAATGTCCACTATAGCCATCAGCAGTAGTTTCACCTGGCTGAGTATATTAAATATATAATTCTGTTGATAAAACGTTCCACACAGATGATCAATATCCTCTGGCTAGTCTCCAGGCAGAACTTAAGGTTAAAGGAAAAACAATTTCTGTGCAGGCAAGCATTCTCTCTCTCTCTCTCTCTCACACACACACACACACACACACACACACACACACACACAGACACACACACACACACACACACACACACACACACACACACACACACACACACACACACACACACACACACACACACACACACACACACACACACACACACACACACACACACACACACACAACAGACAGCCCCCTCAGAATGCTGGAGGGCTTTCTATTTTACAAGAGCAGCATAAATGGGAAAGTTAATGTAGCATTGAATAAGGCTGAGCTGCTACACTGCCCTGAGCTCATGAACATATTGCAGCATTTTTCTTCTCCAGCAGGTCACCATTAAATGGGATTTTGTTTGAAGTTTTTCAGTATAATTTACAATGCTCCCCCTCTCAGCAACCTTTTGTTCCAATACTAATGCTATCCCTGGAGATACATTCTATAAATATTTGAATACGTAAATCTACAGTAGCAGCCCACAATTCATTCTTATATGTTTTTCCATGGGTACTTTACTTATACTATTGTTGGTCTGTTTTATGAATTTCTCAATCAGAACGGCATGGCATATGATCAAACATACCGTAGAATATGCTGAAATATATACACAATGCTCAAACATTTGGTAAGTTGGTGAAGGACAAGTTCTGGCCTGGTTTAGATCTTATCTGTCGGAAAGATATCAGTTTGTCTCTGTGAATGGTTTGTCCTCTGACAAATTAACTGTAAATTTCGGTGTTCCTCAAGGTTCCGTTTAGGACCACTATTGTTTTCACTATATATTTTACCTCTTGGGGATGTCATTCGAAAACATAATGTTAACTTTCACTGCTATGCGGATGACACCCAGCTGTACATTTCAATGAAACATTGTGAAGCCCCAAAATTTCCCTCGCAAGAAGCATGTGTTTCAGACATAAGGAAGTGGATGGATGCAAACTTTCTACTTTTAAACTCGGACAAAACAGAGATGCTTGTTCTAGGTCCCAAGAAACAAAGAGATCTTCTGTTGAATCTGACAATTAATCTTAATGGTTGTACAGTCGTCTCAAATAAAACCGTGAAGGAACTCGGCGTTACTCTGGACCCTGATCTCTCTTTTGAAGAACATATCAAGACTGTTTCAAGGACATCTTTTTTCCATCTACGTAACATTGCAAAAATCAGAAACTTTCTGTCCAAAAATGATGCAGAAAAATTAATCCATGCTTTTGTCACTTCTAGGTTAGACTACTGCAATGCTCTACTTTTCCGGCTACCCGGATAAAGCACTAAATAAACTTCAGTTAGTGCTAAATACGGCTGCTAGAATCCTGACTAGAACCAAATAATTTGATCGTATTACTCCAGTGCTAGCCTTCCTACACTGGCTTCCTGTCAAGGCAAGGGCTGATTTCAAGGTTTTACTGCTAACCTACAAAGCATTACATGGGCTTGCTCCTACCTATCTCTCTGATTTGGTCCAGCCGTACATACCTACACGTACGCTACGGTCACAAGACGCAGGCCTCCTAATTGTCCCTAGAATTTCTAAGCAAACAGCTGGAGGCAGGGCTTTCTCCTACAGAGCTCCATTTTTATGGAATGGTCTGCCTACCCATGTGCGAGACGCAAACTCGGTCTCAACCTTTAAGTCTTTACTGAAGACTCATCTCTTCAGTGGGTCATATGATTGAGTGTAGTCTGGCCCAGGAGTGTGAAGGTGAACGGAAAGGCTCTGGAGCAACGAACCGCCCTTGCTGTCTCTGCCTGGCCGGTTCCCCTCTTTCCACTGGGATTCTCTGCCTCTAACCCTATTATAGGGGCTGAGTCACTGGCTTACTAGGGCTCTTTCATACCGTCCCTAGGAGGGGTGCGTCACTTGAGTGGGTTGAGAACTGATGTGATCTTCCTGTCTGGGTTGGCGCTCCCCCTTGGGTTGTGCCGCGGCGGAGATCTTTGTTGGCTATACTCGGCCTTGTCTCAGGATGGTAAGTTGGTGGTTGAAGATATCCCTCTAGTGGTGTGGGGGCTGTGCTTTGGCAAAGTGGGTGGGGTTATATCCTTCCTGTTTGGCCCTGTCCGGGGGTGTCATCGGATGGGGCCACAGTGTCTCCTGACCCCTCCTGTCTCAGCATCCAGTATTTATGCTGCAGTAGTTTATGTGTCGGGGGGCTAGGGTCAGTTTGTTATATCTGGAGTACTTCTCCTGTCCTATCCGGTGTCCTGTGTGAATTTAAGTATGCTCTCTCTAATTCTCTCTTTCTCTCTTTCTTTCTCTCTCTCGGAGGACCTGAGCCCTAGGACCATGCCTCAGGACTACCTGACATGATGACTCCCTTCTCTCCCCAGTCCACCTGGCCGTGCTGCTGCTCCAGTTTCAACTGTTCTGCCTGTGATTATTATTATTTGACCATGCTGGTCATTTATGAACATTTGAACATCTTGCCATGTTCTGTTATAATCTCCACCCGGCACAGCCAGAAGAGGACTGGCCACCCCACAGAGCCTGGTTCCTCTCTAGGTTTCTTCCTAGATTTTGGCCTTTCTAGGGAGTTTTTCTTAGCCACCGTGCTTCTACACCTGCATTGCTTGCTGTTTGGGGTTTTAGGCTGGGTTTCTGTACAGCACTTTGAGATATCAGCTGATGTACGAAGGGCTATATAAATACATTTGATTTGAAGTAATACATTCAGTTGCTACTGTAGCTAAGGATATCTATAATACAATACAATTCCAACTGTAGTTCAATCTGTGCTATAGTTTGAATCCAAACGGCACCATATTCTGGTCACCTATTCTGGTTAAACGTGGACAAAAGTAATGCATTATGTAAGGTATAGCTGCATGGGAAAATATTCCTCTTTCAAAAGTAATGCACTATATAGGGAAAAGAGTGCCATTTGGGAGTCAGACGCACCCATAGATGAATGGTCCAATGACGGTCAGTGTGCATCTGTTTCCAGGGCTGTGTTTGTCAGGTGGGATGATGCCTGTCGAAATCACTAAATCTACACGCCACAAAACCCATGCAGAGTACAAGTAGTCTTTAAAACACTCCTCAATCAATCAATCAATTTAATTCTCCTTACAAACTAAATGAAGGTGTATTGTATTTTGTCAATAAAAACATCTGAAAACACAGTACAATTTTTAAAGCACTCAAAATATGATCCAGATGAGTTTTCTATCGATGTGAGTAAACAACATCCCATTACTGAACATAGCTAGCCATCTGTATGTAGAGAACATATTTAATAATCTGTATTGTGTTTTCAAAATCCAATAAAGAAAGCCAAGCTATGGTTTCAGTGAGAGTAGTGTTCTTTCAGTAAGCAAGGCAAGGTTTGACAGGACCTTTGCTGCACTTGCCACTCGCCAGGTCGTCGTTGTAAATACAGAATTTGTACCTAAGAGACTTGCCCGATATAAAGCTTGTTTTTTAAGAAGCTTCCGAACAGATCATAGCCAATGGCATCAACATCCCAATGAACTTGTATGTCATCGTGACATTACCAGGGGGAAACATAGAGAGAATAGTAGTAGGGGTCTAATCACAAGCCATGAGGAACACCTAATTCAACTTTGGAACCCTTAGAGGATTTCCCACCTAATTGCACAAATGGATACTGCTCAGATGGGTGGTTTCAGCATCACTATTCAGCACTGTCCCACTTCAACCACTGAGTGTGTGTGTGTATGTGTGGTGGGAAGCAGAGCTAAGGTTCCAACGATCTGTAGTTTTAAAGGCCCAGAGGACACTCCACACATGCACACACCTTCTAGTACACACATACACCTCTCTCATACACACACAAACGCACGCACACGTCAGATGCATGCATGTACACACACACAAACAACCCCCCCCCGGTCTGTGTGACCAGTCGATCCCAAGGGGGGTTCAGTCTTTGACTGTTACTGAGTTGGTTGACCTGGTCCCTGATGCTTCCCAGCACTGCATTCTCTGGCTCACAGACCAGGTAATTGTACAGTACAACAAATACTGGAAGTTCTGTTACCCAGCCTGGTCTTAGCTTGACCTTTGTGCCAGCCCAGCTCCAGGTAGCCCCAGCCCTAAACCTTTCACCAGACCCAGTCCATACTTCAGTGCCAGGCTGCCAGGTTGCCAGGCTGCCCCAAGCTCTGTGTTTGTTGGTGAGGATGTAAACAGTATATACAGTATATACCCCAGCCATTGCTCTAACCCTATAGCACAGCCCTATATTCCAGCCCAAGGCCTATCCTTCAGCCCCAGCCCTAACAAGGCCTATCCTTCAGCCCCAGCCCTATACCCCAGCCCAAGGCCAATCCTTCAGCCCCAGCCCTAACAAGGCCTATCCTTCAGCCCAACCTCTATACCTCTGCCCTAGATCTTACCTCTGTGCCAGGCTGCCCCAGGCTCCATGCTTATTGGTGAGGATGTTGAGGATCTTCTGTTTGAGCTGGTTGGCAGTTACATGGTCTCTGTGTTTGGCAGCGCTGATCAGGTGATCACACATCTTCTCCTCCTCCCTCCGATCAGCAGCGTACTGGGCACAGTTGGACTATGGAGGGAACACAAGGAGCCATTTTATTATAAACATAGCCATGCTAACGCCATGCTAACACCATGCCAGCACCATGCTAGGCATTAACATTATTCTAACACCATGCCAACATAATGTTAGGTGTTAACATTATGCTAAAACTGGGCAGGGTCTATCACCAGGACTTGATTTTACTTGCACTCTGATTGTATGTACTTTTAAGGTAAGGTGCCCTTGAGTGTCTTGAAAGGCATCTGTGAAATCCAACTGTCTGTCTGGTGTTAGCATGGCTATGTTATGTTTTGCATTAATATGTCCTTCCTCCGTTGCAATCCTGCGAAATTAGATTAAAACTGTGTGAAAATGTGTGAGTCCTTCTAGGGAGCTACGCTAAGCGTGTGTTGAGGGAGAAGAAACCAAAACCATTCAACAGATTCACAGAGGATATTATGGGTGTGTGTGTTTGTGTGTGTGCACGTGTGAGTAGATATTATAGCCTGTGCTGTCAAGGTTAACAGAGCCAATCTCTGCTCCACTACATCAGCAGGGGCCACGTTAGTGAAGAGTCATTTAAACACCGTCGCCGTCTGCTAATGTCCTTTGTTTCACATGGAGAAAAAGAGGGGAATTTGTCCATTAGAAAGCTTTAATGTCATCTGTTTACATAGGGGTCATAATAAACAATCTGTCCCTATATAAATCTAAACTGTGACAGGGGATGAAGGGCAGGTTGGATAACAAAGAGAAGTAGCCTGTACTGTAGCCTACATGCATAAATTATCATCAAACAGTGTGACATCAATAGATTGAAACCTGGTGTGTGTTGATGTGTGATGTTGAAGTGGAGTCAGTGCCTGAGTACCAAATGGCACTCTATTCCCTTTATTGTACACTACTTTAAACCAGGACCCATATGGCTCTGGTAAAAAGTAGTGCACAATATAGGGAATAGGGTGACACTTGGGATGCACATAGTGATCTCCTGCAGGCAGCATCTCAAGGTAATCTAGATTCTAGAGGAGCCGATCAGGATCTGACTTCATCTTCTCCTCGCTAAAATAAGATTGTCTTGCTACGTCGCCCCGGGGCTGCTCCTTCCTGCTCATATACTAAATCTAATTTGCTAACAGAAGCTGGAAGTTAATTGAATTTCCGGCACTATATTTGAATTGTGTCAGATGTTATACTTCAACATATTCTTCAAATGGCAGATAACTCAATCTCTGCTTGTCATCTCACGTTACCATGTGACACTGTGACAAATATCAAACCTTATTTATCACTTCACAGGATATGAGGCTGCTGCCCTGACTCTCCTGACACCAACCTAATGTAAAAATGTCTATCTGACTGGGAATGGAGGGTAGGGGGAGGGGGCTGTGTGGGGTAATGTAGTAAAAAACAGTGTTGTATGAAACGTGTAGACTGTCTAGAGTTGCAGACAGAAGGGATGAGGCCAGAGGAGGGATGAGGGCCAGGTAATCTCTGGGTGTTTCTCAAATGACACCCTATGGGCCCTGGTCAGAAGTAGTGCACTGTACAGGGAATATGGTGCCATTTGAAATGCAGCCTCCTTCGCTACTGGTGACATGGCAGTTGATCTAGCAGGTCAAGGAGCCTCTAGCAGAGGACTACAGGATATCTAACAGCTGCTTGTGGAGGGCTGCTGCCCCAAGATAAGAAACTCATCACTCATGTACAAGCTACTAACAGAGGGGGCAGAAGAGAATTTGTGTGTGTGTGTGTGTTTGTGTGTGTGCATGTTTGTGTACTTGGGTGAAACACTTCCTATATGACTAGTAACATTGTGAGAGAGAGACAGATAGAGAGAGAGACAGATAGAGAGAGAGACAGAAAGAGACAGACAGACAGACAGACAGACAGACAGACAGACAGACAGACAGACAGACAGACAGACAGACAGACAGACACCGAGAGACAGAGAGAGACAGAGAGAGAGACAGAGAGAGACAGATAGAGAGACAGAGACCGAGAGAGACCGAGAGAGACAGAGAGACAGAGAGACCGAGAGAGACCGAGAGAGACAGAGATAGACAGAGAGAGAGACAGAGATAGACAGAGAGAGAGAGACAGAGAGAGAGACAGAGAGAGAGACAGAGATAGACAGAGAGAGAGACAGAGATAGACAGAGAGAGACAGAGACAGAGAGACAGAGACAGAGACAGAGACAGAGAGAGAGAGAGACAGAGACAGAGACAGAGAGAGAGAGACAGAGAGAGAGACAGAGAGAGAGAGAGAGACAGAGAGAGAGAGAGAGAGAGACAGAGAGAGAGAGAGAGACGGAGAGAGAGAGAGAGAGACAGAGAGAGAGAGAGCGAGAGAGAGACAGCGAGAGAGAGAGAGAGAGAGAGAGTTCGGAGCAGAAGCTGCTGAAAAAAATTGCTCCTACAAATATTGAAATTTACATGGTTTTTAGAGTGAAGTACATCGGAAAAAAAGCTAAAGAAAACTGCAAGACTGAATAGGAGACAAAACATGCAACAAACAAAGAAGATAGGCTTTTGAAAAAGTAACTATTTTTATAAAATTGTACAGTTATCTTAGCTAGCTGAATTGTTTACCAGTTTCTAAGCAGTTGCTAGTGACTCTCCTGGAAGAAGCTAGCTAGGTAACAAAGAATATCTAGTTAACAGAAGAAAAGAAAGACAAAATAAGACAAAATGAGGACAAAAGAAAAAGGAGATCAAAGTGAAACAGTCCTCTAAAGACACAAGAGAAAATAATACAAGAAGCAATTGTTAACCCACCAGACATCCAAACAGAGAAAAGTTTCAAAGGTTTGTTGATGGGACAGAACCATGAATGCCTGTTTGCAGATCTTACCAGTTGCAAACCAAGAGCAAATGTAATATTTAATACCAAACGAGGGCACATATGGAAAAGGGTTATTTGCAACCGTTTCCCTTTCTCAAAAAAGAGAGGCATCAGCCAACGATGTCAGATCAGCATTTTTGAAGAAGCTGACCAGAGCAACACGTATCAAACAGTAAACTTGTATAATAATGGAACTGTATTGATACAAGGCAATGATTCAAGCCTACAGGCTTATTGAGAATATGCTACCCTAAAAGCAGAAGCTGAACTCATCTCAGAAACTGAGGGAAAAAGTTAAGGAGGGAGATGGAGAAAAGCAGGCCCCAACGGTCCCTGTGACCCAGCAAGAAGCCCTCAGTGTCCTTCTTCCTCCAAACACGGAGAGTGGAGTTTAGACCAAAAAGCTCAATTTTTGTCTCATCAGACCACATGACCTTCTCCCATGCCTTCTCTGGATCATCCAGATGGTCATTGGCAAACTTCAGACGGGCCTGGACAAGTGCTGGCTTGAGCAGGGGGACCTTGCGTGCGCTGCAGGATTTTAATCCATGATGGCGTAGTGTGTTACTAATGGTTTTCTTTGAGACTGTGGTCCCAGCTGTCTTCAGGACATTGACCAGGTCCTGCCATGTAGTTCTGGGCTAATCCCTCACCTTCCTCATGATCGTTGATGCCCCACGAGGTGAGATCTTGCATGGATTCCCAGACCGAGGGTGATTGCGCCAATAGTTGTTGCCTTCTCACCAAGCTGCTTGCCTATTGTCCCGTAGCCCATCCCAGCCTTGTGCAGGTCTACAATTTTATCCCTGATGTCATTACACAGCTCTCTGGTCTTGGCCATTGTGGAGTTTGATTGAGTGTGTGGACAGGTATCTTTTATACAGGTAATGAGTTCAAACAGGTGCAGTTAATGCAGTTAATACAGGTAATGAGTGGAGAACAGGTGGGCTTCTTAAAGAACAGGTCTGTGAGCCGGAATTCTTACTGGTTGGTAGGTGATCAAATACTTATGTCATGCAATAAAATGCAAATTAATTACTTAAAAATCATACAATGTAATTTTCTGGGTTTTTGTTTTAGATTCCGTCTCTCACAGTTGAAGTGTACCTATGATAAAAATTACAGACCTCTACATGCTTTGTAAGTAGGAAAACCTGCAAAATCGGCAGTGTATCAAATACTTGTTCTCCCTACTGTAGTTACTTAGTGTCCCTCAGGCTATAGAGAAAGTTTACTACCATCAATCAAACATAAAAATGTTAAACGGGACCGAGACTCAGGTGGAATCATCATTATGCATAAGCAGGACTTAGCACTGAATGAAATGAAAAAAGGTACTAATCACATTTGTCTTAAACTTAACAAAGGTACAATCTATTGTGACAATTATGTATACATATGTGCAGCTTATGCTCCTCCTTCAGATTCATCATATCAGTTTTTTTTACAATCTCCATACAGAAATCATTACATTTCAGGCAGAGGGTAAAGTGCTTCTTTGTGGAGATTTCAATGCAAGAACAGGTTCTGAGCCTGACTACACTGATGTGGGAGGTAACCACCACATATTTGGACACCCCTCCTTGTACAGTAGCCCTATTATAAATAATAGAAACAGTTCTGACCAAATACTGAACAAAAATGGGAAGGAGTTAGTGCATCTCTGTCGAGCCTTAGGACTGTACATGCTTAATGGTAGAATCAGAGGGGACATTTTAGATCAGTTTACTTACTGCTCAGCTCTTGGGACAAGTGTAGTCGATTATGCCATCACTGACATTGACCCCTCCTCCATTAGTGCATTCACTGACAGACCACAGACACCATTGTCAGATCACAGTCAGATCAACGTGTTTCTGAAGAAATTAACCGGCAGTATTCATTTAAAAAAACGGCCCAATAAACTCTACAACATAAACCAATCGTACAGATGGGCTCCAAACAGTGCAGAGAGATTCATTGAAACATTGAACTCAAATGAAATGATGAACTCTATACTGTTTTTCAATAACTCACAATACCGAAACAATAAAGAAGATGTCAATTTGGCTACTCAAAACAGCAACTGCATATTCCAAAAAGCAGCATCGAAAGCAAATTTGAGAAAAACAAAGAAATGCAACATCAGAAACAAAAAACAAAATGTTTCTGAAAAATGATTTGATAATGAATGTAAAACAATTAGAAAACACCTAAGACAAATGTCAAATGAAAAACATAAGCAGCAAAACAACCCAGAGGTACGATATGAATACTTTGAAACTCTGAAACAGTATAAACATACACTGAAACGCAAGAAATTGAATTATACCAACAAGACACTTGATGAAATTGAAAATGCAATTGACCAAAATCAGTTCTGGAACATGTGGAACAATTTAAGCATGACAAAGCCACAAGAATTAGCCATACAAGATGAAGGAATTTGGAAAACTTATTTTGATAATCGAAACAAAAACATTCCACAAAAATACAGAACCAACTAGAAATTAAAGAAAAATGTAACATCCTTGAATCAGTCATTAAAAACAACCTAAATCCATTAGATTACCCAATAACCCAACAAGAACTAAATGAAAAAATAAAATCTATGAAATGAAATGCTGAAAAACACCTGAGTTGCAAAATGCTGTGCTTAAATTGCTCAACATGGTTTTAACTTCTGGCTGCTTCCCTGATGTCTGGAACCAGGGGCTCATCTCCCCTATCCACAAAAGTGGAGACAACTCGGACCCCAATAATTACAGGGGAATTTGCGTAAACAGCAAATTCGGAAAGGTTTTCTGTAGCATTTTGAATTCAAGAATTCAAACCTTTCTTCAAGAAAAAATGTAATAAGTAAATGTCAAATTGGCTTTCTCCCTAACCATTGCATTACTGACCATACATACACCTTACACACACTAATTAATAAACACATCCACCAAAAAAAGAGGGCAAAATCTTTGCTTGCTTTATTGACTTTAAAAAAGCATTTGATTCTATTTGACTATTCTACAAAATTCTCCAAAGTGGGTTTGGTGGTAAGGTGTATGACTTAATAAAATGTATGTACACAGAAAACAAGTGTGCAATAAAAATCAAAAACCAAAGAACATAATTATTTTCACAAGGGTAGGTAACAACATCTCCACCCTGCTGATCCTCAACACTGGGGCCCCACAAGGGTGCGTTCTGAGCCCTCTCCTGTTCACCCACGACTGCGTGGCCATGCACGCCTCCAACTCAATCATCAAGTTTGCAGACGACACGACAGTGGTACGTTTGATTACCAACTACGACGAGACGGCCTACAGGGAGGAGGTGAGGGCCCTCGGAGTGTGGTGTTAGGAAAATAACCTCATATTCAATGTCAACAAAACAAAGGAGATGATCGTGGACTTCAGGAAACAGCAGAGGGAGCACCCCCCTATCCACATCGATGGGACAGTAGTAGAGAGGGTAGAAAGTTTTAAGTTCCTCGGCGTACACATCACGGACAAAATGAATTGGTCCACCCACACAGACAGCATGGTGAAGAAGGCGCAGCAGCGCCTCTTCAACCTCAGGAGGCTGAAGAAATTCGGTTTTGTCACCAAAAGCACTCACAAACTTTTACAGATGCACAATCGAGAGCATCCTGTCAGACTGTATCACCGCCTGGTACGGCAGCTGCTCCACCCACAACCGTAAGGCTCTCCAGAGGGTAGTGAGGTCTGCACAACGCATCACTGGGAGCAAACTACCTGCCCTCCAGGACACCTACACCACCTGATGTCACAGGAAGGCCATAAAGATCAAGGACAACAACCACCCGAGCCATTGCCTGTTCACCCCGCTATCATCCAGAAGGCGAGGTCAGTACAGGTGCATCAAACCTGGGACCGAGAGACTGAAAACAGCCTCTATCTCAAGGCCATCAGACTGTTAAACAGCCACCACTAACATTGAGTGGCTGCTGCCATACATGCAAAAAATGTATCACTAGCCACTTTAAACAATGCCACTTAATATAATGTTTACATACCCTACAATACTCATCTCATATGTATATACTGTACTCGATACCATCTACTGCATCTTGCCTATGCCGTTCTGTATCATCACTCATTCATATATATTTATGTACATATTCTTCATCCCCTTTACACTTGTGTGTATAAGGTAGTTGTTGTGAAATTGTTAGGTTAGATTACTCGTTGGTTATTACTGCATTGTCGAAACTAGAAGCACAAGCATTTCGCTACACTTGCATTAACATCTGCTTACCATGTGTATGTGACAAATAACATTTGATTTGATTTTAGTAATGAAAATACAGAAAAGATCATTCAAACTTTGGCTGCATCTAAATTCAAGTCTAAATTCAAGTCTGCAATTTAAAGCACTTCAACCCCCAGAGCTGAGCCCAGAAACGAGCCCTCTGTCAGCTGGTGTTGGACCTCACCAACCAAGCTGAGCCCAGAAACGAGCCCTCTGTCAGCTGGTGTTGGACCTCACCAACCAAGCTGAGCCCAGAAACGAGCCCTCTGTCAGCTGGTGTTGGACCTCACCAACCAAGCTGAGCCCAGAAACGAGCCCTCTGTCAGCTGGTGTTGGACCTCACCAACCAAGCTGAGCCTAGAAACGAGCCCTCTGTCAGCTGGTGTTGGACCTCACCAACCAAGCTGAGCCCAGAAACGAGCCCTCTCAGTCAGCTGGTGTTGGACCTCACCAACCAAGCTGAGCCCAGAAACGAGCCCTCTTAGTCAGCTGGTGTTGGACCTCACGAACCAAGCTGAGCCCAGAAACGAGCCGTCTCAGTCAGCTGGTGTTGGACCTCACCAACCAAGCTGACACCAGCACTGCTTCAAAAGAAAGAATTCCGATAAACAAAATGATGAACCAGTCAAAAAACTCATATTTACAACATTGGAAAAACGAAACAAAATCCCAAAGCCGACTAAATTGCTATCTGACCCTAAACAGAGAATATGAACTGGCTGATTATCTCTACTCTGTCAGAGATACGAAGCAGAGACAGATCCTTACCAAGTACAGGCTGAGTGACCATCAATTGGCAATAGAATCCCGCAGACATAAAAAGACATGGCTACCCAAAGAGGAGCGTGTATGTGGTCACTGCACGACAGGGGAGATAGAGACAGAGATGCACTTTCTCCTTTACTGTGATAAATATTCCTCACAAAGAGATTCATTATTCACAGAAATTACTACATTTATTCCAGGTTTTAACTTATTAAACCCAGAGGAAAAACTAAAAATACTCATGGGCGAAGGAGCTCCTCTTGCAGCCAAATATGTATTTTCCTGCCATTGCCGGAGGGACACTGAATAATAACATCTGCATAGTAAACAGTAACTTACTTATTATTACTATTATTGTTATTACTATTATAATTGTTGTTTATCATTCCAAATAGTAGTGGTATGGGTGGTAATGGTAATGATAGCAGTTTAATGATGGAAGTTGTAGTACTGATGTAATGGTGAAGATGACCATTTTTAGTTATAAGTTAGTTATAGTTTCATATTCCATATTTATATTTTTATATTTATTACATTTCTACTATTGACTGTTACCATTATATTGCTATTATTTTGTTTTAATTTTTGTATTATTATTTACTACCATTTTATATTCTTCTTCTTTATAATTGTATTACAATATATATTGTATACATTGTTGCTTTGGCAATATTGACAATGTTTTCATGCAAATATAGCAGCTTGAATTTGAATTTGAGACAGACAGAGAGAGAGCGAGAGAGAGACAGAGAGAGAGAAAGAGAGAGACACAGAGAGAGAAAGAGACACAGAGAGAGAAAGAGACAGAGAGAGAGAAAGAGACGGAGAGAGAAATACAGAGAGAGCGAGAGAGACAGAGAGAGAGAGAGCGAGAGAGAGACAGAGAGAGAGAAAGAGACAGAGAGAGAGAAAGAGACAGAGATAGAGAAAGAGAGAGAGAGAAAGAGACAGAGAGAGAGAAAGACAGAGAAAGAGAAAGACAGAGAGAGAGAAAGAGAGAGAGAGAGAGAGAGAGAGAGAGAGAGAGAGAGAGAGAGAGAGAGAGAGAGAGAGAGAGACAGAGAGACAGAGAGACAGAGAGAGAGAGACAGAGACAGACAGACAGACAGACAGACAGACAGACAGACAGACAGACAGACAGACAGACAGACAGACAGACAGACAGACAGACAGACAGACAGACAGAGTGAGTGAAAGGAAGTGAGTGAGAAGAGAAAGAGAGATAGAGCAGCTCTACCTGCTGTCTAAAAGAGGCATGACATTCCTCTGAACAGAGCCTCTCCCTGTGCTCAGAAAGCTGCTCCTCTCTCCTCTCCACACTGTATGGTAATACAACCTTCTCAGGCTTCCTTCCATTTAATAAAGAATTAATTAGACACAGAAAGTAGCATTACTAAAGACTGACTGCGCCCTATTCCTTATATGGTGCACTACTTTTGACCAGAGCCTACTATGAAGAGAATAGGGTGCCATTTGGCATGCAGATACTGTCTAATTACTGCAGACGTCCTCTAATTCCTACAGAAATCAATAATGATAGTGTTGGTGTTCTGATGCTTTGTAGTGAGAACAGGCAGTGTGTTTGATATGTGGTGTAAGTACTGTCTCTGGGGTAGACTCATTACACTGTTGGACGGGCTTAAAGCCAATAAGACCAGATATGAATATAGCTGGCATATCGTTCAGTCTACTTATTAATATTGCTAGCAGGCTGGTTATTATAATCCCTTAGAGTGGCCTAATGGTAAAGCCATAATCCTCATGGGGAGACACAGGGACTACAGGAGTACTGAGCTGCTGCTAATCCAGTGCTATTCTCTCACAGACCCGGGCTGCCTCCCAAATGTCACCCTATTTCAATGGGCTCTGGTCAAAAGTAGTGCACTATGCTTGGAATAGGGTGCCATTTGGGATGCAGTACTGAAGTCAGTCTCTCCAGAGCAGGGACTATCAAGGCTGCTGTAGTCAGTTGACAAGATTAGATAATGTACTATCTGCACTGTAGGCCTACTATATACAGTACCAGTCAAAAGTTCGGACACACCTACTCATTCAAGGGTTTCTCTTTATTTTACTGTTTTCTACATTGCAGAAAAATAGTGAAGACATCAAAACTACAACTGGAAACATATGGAATCATGTAGTGACCAAGAAAGAGTTAAACAAATTAATATATATATTTTAAATTCTTCAAAGTAGCCACCCTTTGCCTTGATGACAGCTTTGCACACTCTTGGCATTCTCTCAACCAGCTCCATGAGGTAGTAACCTGGAAACCAATAAAAAGAAGAGACTTGCTTGGGCCAAGAAACACGAGCAATGGATATTAGACCGGTGGAAATTTGCCATTTGGTCTGATGAGTCCAAATTTGAGATCTTTGGTTCCAACCTCGGTGTCTTTGTGAGACGCAGAGTAGGTGAACAGATGATCTCTGCATGTGTGGTTTCCACCAAGAAGCATGGAGGAGGAGGTGTGATGGTGTGGGGGTGCTTTGCTGGTGACACTGTCTGTGATTTATTTAGAATTCAAAGCACACTTAACCAGCATGGCTACCACAGCATTCTGCAGCGATACGCCATCCCATCTGGTTTGGGCTTAGTGGGACTATCATTTGTTTTTCAACAGGACAATGACCCAATATACCTCCAGGCTGTGTGAGGGCTATTTGTCCAAGAAGTGATGGAATGCTGCATCAGATGACCTGGCCTTCGCAATCACCCGACCTCAACCCAATTGAGATGGTTTGGGATGTGTTGGACCGCAAAGTGAAGGAAAAGCAGCCAACAAGTGCTCAGCACATGTGGGAACGCCAAGACTTTTGGAAAAGCATTCCAGGTGAAGTTGGTTGAGAGAATGCCAAGAGTGTGCAAAGCAGTCATCAAGGCAAAGGGTGGCTACTTTGAAGAATCTAAAATATATTTGGATTTGTATAACACCTTTTTGGTTATTTCATAGTTTTGATGTCTTCACTATTATTCTACAATGTATAAAATAGTATACCATTAAGAAAAACCCTTGAATGAGTAGGTGTGTCCAAACTTGACTGGTACTATATATACTGTATATATGTGCTGTACCTCAAACTCAGCGTGTTTATGGACGTCTTCTGCTCTCTGTCTGTTGAGGATGAACTCTGCCTCGTTGGCAACACGCACGATGTGGTCCTTCATAGCATGACACAGCAATCTGGAACAGACAGACAGAATACTAGTTAGTCAGTCAGTTAACACATCTATGTGGTCCTTCATAGCATGACACAACAGCCTGAAAACACACAGACACATAGACAGACAGACCCCCCCTGACATCTCTGGCCCTGATCGCTTCTCCTCCCATGGTTGAATGATTCCTCAGCCTGCCTGGCGTACATGCTACCTGCTTCTGCCCACGCTTCAATCTTTTTAATAATTGAAAACACCCAGGCTTCTATGTGGAGATTATATGCCATTTTACACCCAATTAGGTCTGCTTTGCTAATTACAGAGCTTCTGATACCCTCTTCTGCATCCCAAATGACAACCTATAATAGCACTAGTCAAAAGTAGTGCCTACCTAGGTAATAGGGTGCCATTTTGGAAGTATCCTCTGTCTCGGGGAGAGGCCTCATAGAACTGCAGTCATCAGATTAGTGTTGACAAGCTTTTAACTACAACTACACTCTGAGTCCTGAATAATTCTCCCTCTCCTCGTTTAGACGTTAATGTTCTCAACTAGGATTGTAGTTAGTTAGTTAGCTGGTTATCTTAGCTAGTTTATTAGCTGATAGGTTAGAGAGAAATACAGGACAGTTTGGTTAGCTGTTCGGTTATCGTTCAGAAGACTGCAGATGGCTGATATGCTGGTTGGTTAGAGATAGCAGGTCTCTGTCCCAAACCCTGTTCCCTATATAGTGCACTACTTTTGACCAGAGCCCTGTTAAAAAGTAGGGCACTACATAAGTAATAGGGTCCCATTTGGGATGCAGTTCAGGTGTCCACAGTACAGAGATCGTGGTAGTGTAGGAGAGATGAGATCTGCCAGCAGCACCCTGGACAGCGCCGTGTGACAGAGTGGTAGAGTGGCAGTGTAATGGAGTGACAAAGCGGACAGGCCACAATTGAGTAAGGCTCTTTATCCAGGCCCAACATGGGGGCAGGGGAGGTGCCAGGGAGGGCTAAGACAGGGATGGGTTGGGCACATTGAGGTTGCACTGGGATATAGGGCTGGGCCTGAGGTATAGGGCTGGGCCTGGGGTATAGGGCTGGGCCTGGGGTATAGGGCTGGGCCTGGGATATAGGGCTGGGCCTAGGGTATAGGGCTGGACTTGGGGCATAAGGCTGACGCTGGGCAGTTTGGATGTAAGAGGGTTACACAGATGGGTCACCAGATGGACATGGAGGCTGATCTGTTCTATAACACCCTGCCTGATCTGAACCTGCCACACTCACAGAGGAGGGGGGGGGGGAATACACAGACAGAGGGGATACACTATCTTGTTTATACTGTTACGTCACACTGGCATACCAATTGTATTTACCTTAACCCCTATAGAGCACACTGCAGTACACAGTACAGCACCCCACACTCTAGGAGCTGGCAGCTTACTGCTAATCTACTGCTGCCACTAAACCTAACAACCTGCTCAGAGCTG
Source organism: Oncorhynchus tshawytscha (assembly GCF_018296145.1). Taxonomy (NCBI): domain Eukaryota; kingdom Metazoa; phylum Chordata; class Actinopteri; order Salmoniformes; family Salmonidae; genus Oncorhynchus; species Oncorhynchus tshawytscha. Next base: position 30,257,528 of record NC_056442.1, read on the forward strand.
GTGTGTGTGTGTGTGTATGTGTGGTGTGTGTACCGGAAATCCACAAAAGTCCACACAGGGATAGTAAAACAAGGAAAATTCTCCCTCATGGGGACATTTCCCAGCTATTTTAGGCTTAGGGGTTAGGTTTAGGGCTAGGGTTACAATTAGGGTTAGGGGTTAGGTTTAGGGCTAGGGTTACAATTAGGGTTAGGGGTAATGGTTAGGTTTAGGGGTCAGGAAAAATACGATTTTGAATGGACATTTTTCATTTTAGGTCCCCACAAGGATAGTAAAACATATGGTGTGTGTGTGTGTGTGTGTGTGCGCGGGGCTTGGGTGCGTGTGAATATGATACCTACCTTCCTCATTGATGAGCTCAATAAAGGCAAGGCCTGCATTTTTCTGGATCGAGTTCTGCCACTCCTGAGACAGGAGGAGGAGAGGAGAAGAGAATAGAAAGAGGAGAGGAGGAACGTTGGATAGTTAGTCACATACACTGGCTCCATGGCTGTATGTCAGACAAAGCCTTCCACAAGGTCCAGTGAGGTTACCTTTTCAAGACGCTGGAGAGATTCAGCTTTGGCAAAAACGTTTTGACTTGGATTAGGATGCTATATTGTTCTCTGATAGCTTGGGTGTGTACTAACACCTACTTCAAATACAGAGACAGAGCTGTCTGCTCTTTCATTTGCTATTCAAACTCAGTCTGTAAACAGTTCAAGACATAAAAACCCACAGTTTATAACATTCTAATCAGCGCTACTAGGCGGTGGCTATAAAAACATATCAACGGGCAAATTTGCAATAAAAATCATAGGCAGGCAATAAAATAACAATAACATAGTGATAAAAAAACTATTATGGAACACTTTGCCCTGAAAGCTTCACAAATCAGAAAAATATTTCCAAAACCAAAAAAACATGTACAATAAAGTCATGGTAATAATAATCTACAGAGTCTATGATAAATACATGCATCTCTCTGCATGGCTAGTCTCCACTGCAATTCAAATGGCCATCGCACATTCAATTGTTTCCTTACTTTAATTAGAAGCTAAGAAGGCATCAAGGTCATTGAATCCTTTCAAAGAGAAGTGCGGGCTATAAAAAGCTGAATCTCTGCCCGGCATGTGAGCTTGCCTCTTTTCTTCGCAAGCGTCCCAAATGGCATTCTATGCACTCCTTTGATCAGTCCTATGGACCCTGTTCAAAAGTTAGTGCACTACATAGGGAATAGGGTGGCATTTGGGACGAGACCTTCCTCTGTGAACAGATCAGTAAACACAGGAGAGATGTAATTGGGGATGAAACTGTATCCTCAGCCTTAAATACAGCCATTTCCTCTGTCTGCACACTGACAGATGACTGAGGAGAGGAGAGCCATCTACAGCAGTGTGGAGCCGGATCCTAGAGTGGCTGCGGCCCAGGGCACCCCCACCCTCCCCCCCCAGCACCATCACTACCCGGTCTGGGAATGATTAAAAAGCCGTTTGGGAGCGGAGGAGAGGGCCTTGCACTGTGGGAACCTCACTCACTGAGGAGCAAATGAAAGGGAAAACAGAGGAGGCCACAGTTCACAATAGAAAGACAATAGAGAAGGATATAGAAGGGGAAAAGGTTCCCAGTTTTCAATGCTAGCCAAGTGTCAGGTGTAAAACCAACTGAATCTCACGCATAGACGAGGCTAACAAATGAGATTGTGCATCTCAGAAACGGTATAAACAACAGATTGCCAAATAGTGTATGGTAGCATGGTAGTGCCATAGTTGCTGTAGTGTGGGACAGACTGCACCAGGCTAGAGAACACAGTTCCACCTCACACAGTCACCTTAAGTGAGAGAGACGGCATTGATATGCTGGGCATCTGGTCTCCACATGATTTATCCTGACCTCTATCTCTCTCTCTCTCTCTCTCTCTCTGCTACAGTATCCGCTCCACAATAGGCTGTTACTGATTTGGACAGGGCTCATATTCGGCCAGTCTTCTGAGGATCTGTTCGCACCGCACTCACGTGACAAAAATATATATTCGGAAATCAAAGCAGATGTCTCATGCAGCGCCAGGAGAGTGACATCAGGTAGGAGGGGGAAAACTCAGTCTGAACCTCTATCTTGTCTAACTGAGTTACAGTACAGTAAACTCTCTGGTTACCGTTACAGATGCTTTCATCCCCAGAGTTTTTTTTCTTCTTCTGTGCAGCAGGGCTCTAAAGGGGCTGTGCTGCGATTGCAGGGATTTCAGGAAAGCCCATTGTTGCCTGTTTGAAGGGAATTAGGCCTGACATGCTTCTCCAGGAGGAAGCAACATGATCCTTCATGTAGATGCAGAGAAAAGAGCCCAGAACCTCTGTCTATGGGCTGACCTGCAACAGAATCCAGAATATCTAGCTATGGGCTGACCTGCAACAGAATCCAGAATATCTAGCTATGGGCTGACCTGCAACCAGGGGGGCAACAGAATCAGAATATCTAGCTATGGAACCTGCAACAGAATCTCAGGAGCTCAGATAAAAAACAAGCTTACAATCTGTGGTGTCTGGGAGTGTTTAACCTAGGAAGATTATCCTATTGGTTAAGGGGTCCTGAATTTCATTGTTTTAAATTGTTTGTTACACACAAGCCTCTTGCTCCTCTGCAGCCCTACATACAGCCCCAACATCAGTAGGCGACAGGCAGACAACAGTACTGTGGCGTCTCAATCCAGGCTGTCAGAGCGAGGCTGTAGTCTTTTATCTGCTCTGCTCTCCACATCTGGAGGCTCTCTGTCAGTAAATCTCCCGGGCTCCACTGCAGATCCCCTGTGTGTTTAAGCTGTTACAAGAAACAGAGCTGTTTGACCTTCTCATTCACCAGGCCGTCTGTGAAGAGACACACAGTCTGCTGCCCGTCCAAGCCCCCTACAGCCCCAGCCACACACAGCCTTGTCCCAGCCCCCTACAGCCCCAGCCACACACAGCCTTGTCCCAGCCCCATACAGTCTCAGCTCCATACAGCCTTTTCCTAGCTCCATACAGCCTTGTCCCAACCCCATACAGCCTTGTCCTAGCCCCTCCATACAGCCTTGTCCTAGCCCATACAGCCCCAGCTCCATACAGCCTTGTCCTAGCTCCATACAGCCCCAGCTCCATACAGCCTTGTCCTAGCTCCATACAGCCCCAGCTCCATACAGCCTTGTCCTAGCTCCATACAGTCTCAGCTCCATACAGCCTTTTCCTAGCTCCATACAGCCTTGTCCCAGCCCCATGCAGCCTTGTCCCAGCCCCATACAGCCTTGTCCTAGCCCCATACAGTCCCAGCCCCATACAGCCTGGTCCTAGCCCCATACAGTCCCAGCTCCATACAGCCTTGTCCTAGCTCCATACAGCCCCAGCTCCATACAGCCTGGTCCTAGCCCCATACAGTCCCAGCTCCATACAGCCTTGTCCTAGCTCCATACAGCCCCAGCTCCATTCAGCCTTGTCCTAGCCCCATACAGTCCCAGCTCCATTTCAGCCTTGTCCTAGCTCTGTACAGCCCTAGCTCTATACAGCATTGTCCATGCCCCAGCCCCATACAGCCTTGTCCCGGCCCCATACAGCCTTGTCCTAGCCCCATACAGTCCCAGCCCCATACAGCCTTGTCCCAGCCCCATACAGCCTTGTCCCAGCCCATACAGCCTTGTCCCAGCCCCATACAGCCTTGTCCCAGCCCCATACATCCTTGTCCCAGCCCCATACAGCCCAATCTCCATACAGCCTTGTTCTATCCCCATTCAGCCTTGTTTTAGCTCCATACAGCCTTGCCCCAATCCCAGCTCCATACAGCCTTGTCCTAGCCCCATACAGCCCCAGCCCCATACTGCCTTGTCCTAGCCCCATACAGCCTTGTCCTAGCCCCATACAACCTTGTCCTAGCCCCATACAGCCTTGTCCTCACCCCATACAGCCTTGGCCTCGCTCCTTACAGACTTGTCCTCGCTCCATACAGCCTTGACCTAGGCCCATACAGGAAAGTAACTACTGATGGAATCAGATCAGGATTAACCAGTTTCACTGTGCCCATCCCTGCCAGTGCTGCTGGATAAAGCTAGCTGTGGTTCCAACTCAGGCCAAGCAGATCCACTTTCAGCCTCTCTGACTGGTCGATATCTCAGGCTGGGCTTCATCCCAGGAGTCCCTAATGGCAGGAACTATTGGAGCCACAGTAATACTATCTGTGTCTGCGGTGGGGGGAACAGGGGGAGGTGACTTTGTGAAGGGGGGGGTACACGGCTCTCTGACACTCCCAGACCTCAGTAAGTCCAGGAGCTGGGAAAGAGGGTAGACATCCCAGAGCAACAGTGCTAGGTTAGCCTACAGAAAGACAGACCGCCAGAAGAGAGAAAGACTCATGGAACATTCCCTCAGAAACTTCAAAAGAACAGCAGTAACAGCGTGATTCACTACTGCAAGGCTCGGGCGGTTGTGTGAGTAGACAGAGAGGAATGCTCCTTAATCTCAGACCTCTAATAACAGATGCATGGGTATGTATGGGAGCTGACGGGCTGACTGGCTCCATACTGCAGGATTGGGTGGCTGTGCCACTGCAGGGGCCCTGGGCTCCGGACAATGTGCCTACTACTGCAGCCTCCATCCCTGCAGACTGGATACTCAGCGAGAGAGGCACCACCTAATGCCTTCCTTATGGACTGACTGACTGGCCCTGCAGAGAGAAGGTATGTTAACTATCTCCTGTTCTGTTCTTACTGCTACATTGGGACGGTGACCCTTTGAGACATAAGAGACTTAACCAATGATTCATGTAGACACTAGATGGCTGATAGGGGGTGATGTCTTGGCACTCCCCCACCATTGTAAAAAACATTTTGGAAGCTATAGAAATGCATTTATTAATGTCTACATTCATTTTGAAACATGTATTCTAATACAGACACCTTAATGCATACTTTAAATTATATTATGTGAGCTAAAAATACAAGTACAATTAAAAATATATTAAAACAATTCCTTAAAGTATACTTTTTTAGATTGCTAATGTTAATGTCCCCACAGCAAGAAAAACATACTTAAACACATGTAATTTGTCCTTGAAACATTTATCTGAAACACTGTAGAATTCCATTCATTCCTAAGGAGGACAGCTCTACTGGGGAGTTCTAATATGGCCGATCGGTGGCTTCAGAGCCTCTCAGTGGCCAATACATAGCATTAACAATCCAGAGTTTATATACAGTGCCTTTACAAAGAATTGAGACCCATTGACTTTTTCCACAGTTTGTTGTGTTACAGCTGAAATGTATTACATTTAGATTTTTTGTTTGTAGAAAATGTTAGAATTATTTTTATTAAAAGCTGAAATGTCTTGAGTCAATAAGTGTTCAACCCCTTTGTTATGGCAAGTATAAATGAGTTCAGGAATAAAAATGTGCTTAACAAATGGCATATTAAGTTGCAGGGACTCATTGTGTGTCCGATAAGAGTGGTTAACATCCTTTTTGTATGACTGCCCCATCTCTGCACACACATACAGGTAATTGTAAGGTCCCTTAGTCGAGTAGTGAGTTCAGCTCATGTCACCAGGTTGACCTTAAAATGAGGGACAGGTTATTTATTTTTCTTAAAATGAATCACTAATCACATTCAATAAATAATCATCTTCAGAAATGACTTTGTCAAAGTAACAAAATAATGATGGCTTTACAGTGACGGTTGAGAACCTGGTGTTCAGAGTGTTAAAATCTTGCTAGAAATCACAAAGTGCACAGAAGGAACTTTGACACAGATTTATGGAGTTTTCAATGTCTATATTAAAGGGCATGTCATTTAATAATACAGGCTTTTTAAATGGAATATTGGTGCACAATCTCTACTTAAAAGGGAGGCAAAAGGGACTCATTTCGTGGCACGACCCAGAGACCTGGAGCTGGAAGCAGCCTCACCTTTATAGTGCATCACAGGGAGCAGAGGTGTGGAGGCGAGAGGGAGACGAAAAAAGAGGACAGAAGAGATAGAGAAGAGAGAATGGAGGGAGTGTGGGGAAGAGAGGGATGTGTGAGGAGGTAGGAAGAAGCAGAGAGGGAGAGAAAATTAGGGATATGTGAGGAGAAAGAGAGAATCTCACCTGAGAGCAGAGCAACATGACCAGTTCCACGACAGAGGTGCTGGATTTCATACACACCAGACCTGGAGGGAAGACAGAACAGAGAGTTAGAAGCAGAGTTGTCATACAACACACATGACAGTCTTACTTTCCTTCATATAAGTCACTACGAAACCTCACCAATGACATGTGGGAGGGGCTAACATTGTAGTCACTACCAGAGAAGAAGACACTCTGGAGGAATCATTATGGGCTGGTGGGGCCAGGGCCCGTTGGCATGGTTACATGAAGACGTCAGTCAGTGTGATTGACAGCATGAGTCGACAACCAGGGATGAGATGTCAACATTTTGATAAACACACAGACAGACCATCTCAGGGATGTCAAACATCTCTTCTGTTTTACTGTTGATGCAAAGAAAGAGCTGCCAGGATCAGAAATGGTAAATTACCTAACATGTTACAATAATAAAAACATTTAGCTTCCTGAAACCACTGAGATAGAGACAAAGTGACAAAGAGTGTGTCCCAAATGGCACCCTATTCCCTCTGCAATGCATTACGTTGACAAGAGCCCTATTGGCTTTGATCAAAAGCAGTGCACTACATAGGAAATAGGGTGCTATTTTGGATGGAGACAAAGTAGACTATTGTATAATGTGAAGAGTGTGAATCTTCCTCCTGTTCTTGCACAGCACTGACACGGTCTGGGACTGAGACTGTTGTAAACAGGGGATGTGACCCTCTCTAGTTCACAGACAGCTACAGATGTCCTATTACACACACACACACAGACACACACACACAGCTAGTCTACAACGGCTGACCTCTTGTTACTGCAATGACCAGTTCTCCCATCACTCAGCTCTCTCTGACACAGGGGGTCAGGTGGTAGGGTGACCCTGCCCATAGTGACCCCGGCCCTACTTTGGTATGCTGGCCTAATGACCATGGACCCTGGCTGTACGCTGGTACACAAACTAAATGTTTTCGATTTAAACAGGGTCTGCCCCTCTGAACAGGCCTTTCCTGTGAGCAGGGCAGGGTTAAATCATTGGAGTGAATGTGGAATTGTCGAGCAGTGTGCTGATGGGTTGGGCAGGGAGGGAGGGGGGTTCATAAAGAGAGGGGGAGGCAGGGAAAGGAGAGGCAGGGGAGAGGAGTGAAGAGGCAAAAAGAGTGGAGGTTGGGGAGGAAGGGGGAAGGAGAGGAGAGGCAGAGAGAGGAGAGGTAGGGGAGGGAGGAGAGGAGAGGCAGAGAGAGGGGAGGTAGGGGAGGGAGGAGAGGAGAGGGGAGGAAGGAGAGGAGAGGTAGGGGAGGGAGGAGAGGAGAGGGGAGGGAGGGAGGGAGGGAGGAGAGGAGAGGTAGGGGGGGGGAGGGAGGAGAGGAGAGGTAGGGGAGGGAGGAGAGGAGAGGGGAGGGAGGGGGAAGGAGAGGAGCCAGAGAGAGGAGAGGTAGGGGAGGAAGGGGAAGGAGAGGAGAGGAGAGGCAGAGAGAGGAGAGGTAGGGGAGGGAGGAGAGGAGAGGTAGGGGTGGAAGGGGGAAGGAGAGGAGAGGCAGAGAGAGGAGAGGTAGGGGAAGAAGGGGGAAGGAGAGGAGCCAGATAGAGGGGAGGTAGGGGAGGAAGGAGGAAGGAGAGGAGACAGAGAGAGGAGAGGTAGGGGAGGAAGGAAAGGAGACAGAGAGAGGGGAGGCCATCACAACGACAACTCTGTTCGATCAGGGGCCTCCCTCTCAACTCCAAGTGCATCATGGGCCAGGGGCCAGGCCAGGGTGGCTGGACATAATTACCACACTGACAACATGTCTAGAGAGGGGGAGAGGAGGGGTGAGGAGGAGAGGAGGAGGAGAGATGGGGGTGGCTGAGAGGGCACTCGGGCTGCGACCCCGGGTAATTTGAGTGATGGATGGCTGGTAATTGCTACTAAATGGAGAGACTTTCCATCAGGGCCCTGATTCAGCCTGGGAGGAAAAACAGCCTCTGTTCCTTGGTAAAGGTCTGGGCAAAGCATCTCAAAGTAGGACTGATCCCATCTCTTGTACTATGCTTTATGAATACTGGCTCTGTTGTGTTGATGAAGTGTGTTGTGTTTGCCTGGTCTGTGCTCAGCGGTGAGGTGTGTGTATCTGCCAGCGTTCTGACAGATGGACAGACAGGCTGAGTGAAGGGATCAGACAACATTCACACCTGTCAACTCTCCATAATTGTTAATCGTGTGTGCATGTGCGCGTGTGTGCGTATGCACGCGTGTGTGAGTGTGTGAGTGTGTATGTGGTAGCCCTCTCTGGGATATATTACTAGGCATCCAGCAGTGACACAGCAGCCAGTGGACATAAGGAGGGCCAGGAAAGGACAGACAGACTGAGGGATGGATGGCGGAAGGGATTCCACACACAGTTGGAGGAGAAACGAGAGAGATTCTACACAGCACCTGTACCTTCTATGAGCAGCTCTTGGCCATGGCTTCCCAACAGGGTCCTAGAGAGGAACGGTGCAAAGTCCACAAAGATCTCCCTGAGGAGGGGGGCCACCTTCTCCAGAGCACGCTCCAACTTAGTAGTGATACTGTGGAAGAGAACAGAGCAGGGAGATACAGAAAGAGAGAGAGAGGGGGGATACAGAGAACAGGGAAAGAAACAGGGTTGAGAGAGAGGGGGGTGAAGAAAGAGAGAGAGAGAGGATGTCAGAGAGGAGAGGAAGAGACAGAGGTGAGAGGAGAAAGATAACAGTAAACAAATGAGTATAAGGTTGGGTAGGGTTGTGTGGTGAGCAGAGCAGAGTAGAGCCCTCCACCTGGGTTAGTACATGATAGTTAGAACATCCTTTCACACACAGCAGAACAGAAAACATAATTGGTAGTACTGGTGCTCCTGATTCAGAAAATAAATCAAAATACTTGGGTGAACTGTTGGAATCATAGAAATACAATGACAATTCTAATTCTATTGTTGGTTTTGTTTGGCATGACAACAAATTAAAAAGGCATGTAGGAGTTATGACAAGGTAGGAATCAAAGTGTTGGTCAGTGTTTCTCATGCGACCCTAATCATAGTTAAATAGATGTTCCATTCAGACAAAGATTTTAGAATAATCTATCTGTTTCAGCACATGTCGTTGCACCAACAACATACTGATCTATACCACCACTGGTAGCAACCTGTACTAGAGATAACGTTTGCTTTGCCCTAGCTAGTTAATTTAGCTAACTGGCATTAAACTAGCTTGTTAGCGATTAGCATTAACGATTACCATTATTTTAGGCATATGCCAGCTTCCTTAGAATAACTAACTCACATTTTGCAGAGAGCAAAATACAGAAACTAAGTGGGTGGGTTAGTAACGGATTACATGTAAGGGATTATAAAAAACTGGTAACTGTAATCCGTTACGTTACCAGCAAAAAAATTGTAATCTGACTGCAGATACTTTTGAAAAACTACATGATTACTTTGAGGATTACTTTTAAATTCAGAAAGAATGGTTGCTCTATTTTCTCAATGACATTCAAATCAGCATTGAAAAAAGGCGAACATTTAAGAGACCACTATGACACACCAAATGGGTTTGATGGATACCGGGGAAAGAGCAGGAATAGGCTTTTGTAGGCTACAGTCCAAGCTATGTCTTCCAATGGTGCGACTGCTGTCCACATCCAAAGATTATCCAACTTGAATAAACGCTTGGAGGTAAGGATGACAGCAGTGGTTTAGTCTACAACGATACGGATATCACTTATTATTGAAATCTACATAGCGCATTGATGTGAATCAGTGTGATTCTCATTTAGCTATTTGCGCCTTGCGGATTGTGGTTGTTGTGGATGGCTGTTCACAAATCTAAATGTGTATTTGAATCCAATAATGTTTGAATTCAAGAAGTTTAAGCTGCCTATCAATCATTGTTTTTGAAACCAGTGGACAGCCAGTCAAAAATGCACTCTTGCAACAGCTGCATAGTGAGGATCCCAGCCTATGGAACAACAGCTGCATAGTGAGGATCCCAGCCTATGGAACAACAGCTGCATAGTGAGGATCCCAGCCTATGGAACAACAGCTGCATAGTGAGGATCCCAGCCTATGGAACAACAGCTGCATAGTGAGGATCCCAGCCTATGGAACAACAGCTGCATAGTGAGGATCCCAACCTATGGAATAAAAGTGGGGCTTTTATTCCTCAATATAATTCATGCTGATATAATTCAAATATATAATTTAATCGTATTATTATATATAGTAGAAAGCGATGGGTTAGAAGAAGCCTACATAACCAACCCACCAATCAGATTACGTTACCGAGTTTGGGTAATCCAAAAGTTACGTTACTGATTACAATTTTGGACAGGTAACTAGTAACTGTAATGGATTACATTTAGAAAGTAACCTACCCAACCTGGCAAAATCATAGTATAATAGAGAAAACATGGATTCATATTAAGAAGCAAGGTGGAAAGCAACATCTCTCTTGTTTTGGAAGAATATGTTGAGTGCATGGACAGCATACTGAGAGAATAAACAGGAGAAACTGTGTGTGTGACCCAGGAACTGCATGGAAGCATACAACGGCAGGAGGCAGCCTGTCTTGTTTGAGCAGTGTAGAGATGAGTGTTGCCATGAAATATTGTTATGCATTGCCTTAGTCTAAATGGTGCTCTCAAAATAAACCAGGTCACACAGCAAAATAAAACTCCAGGTCACACAGCAAAATAAAACTCCAGGTCACACAGCAAAATAAAACTCCAGGTCACACAGCAAAATAAAACTCCAGGTCACACAGCAAAATACAACTCCAGGTCACACAGCAAAATAAAACTCCAGGTCACACAGCAAAATAAAACTCCAGGTCACACAGCAAAATAAAACTCCAGGTCACACAGCAAAATAAAACTCCAGGTCACACAGCAAAATAAAACTCCAGGTCACACAGCAAAATACAACTCCAGGTCACACAGCAAAATACAACTCCAGGTCACACAGCAAAATAAACACAGCAAAATAAAACTCACACACAGCAAAATAAAACTCCAGGTCACACAGCAAAATAAAACTCCAGGTCACACAGCAAAATAAAACTCCAGGTCACACAGCAAAATAAAACTCCAGGTCACACAGCAAAATAAAACTCCAGGTCACACAGCAAAATAAAACTCCAGGTCACACAGCAAAATAAAACTCCAGGTCACACAGCAAAATAAAACTCCAGGTCACACAGCAAAATAAAACTCCAGGTCACACAGCAAAATAAAACTCCAGGTCACACAGCAAAATAAAACTCCAGGTCACACAGCAAAATAAAACTCCAGGTCACACAGCAAAATAAAACTCCAGGTCACACAGCAAAATAAAACTCCAGGTCACACAGCAAAATAAAACTCCAGGTCACACAGCAAAATAAAACTCCAGGTCACACAGCAAAATAAAACTCCAGGTCACACAGCAAAATAAAACTCCAGGTCACACAGCAAAATAAAACAAAATAAAACCAGGTCACACAGCAAAATAAAACTCCAGGTCACACAGGTCACACAGCAAAATAAAACTCCAGGTCACACAGCAAAATAAAACTAAACAGCAAAATAAAACTCAGGTCACACAGCAAAATAAAACTCCAGGTCACACAGCAAAATAAAACTCCAGGTCACACAGCAAAAAAACTAAAACTCCAGGTCACACAGCAAAATAAAACTAGGTCACACAGCAAAATAAAACTCCAGGTCACACAGCAAAATAAAACTCCAGGTCACACAGCAAAATAAAACTCCAGGTCACACAGCAAAATAAAACTCCAGGTCACACAGCAAAATAAAACTCCAGGTCACACAGCAAAATAAAACTCCAGGTCACACAGCAAAATAAAACTCCAGGTCACACAGCAAAATAAAACTCCAGGTCACACAGCAAAATAAAACTCCAGGTCACACAGCAAAATAAAACTCCAGGTCACACAGCAAAATAAAACTCCAGGTCACACAGCAAAATAAAACTCCAGGTCACACAGCAAAATAAAACTCCAGGTCAACAGCAAAATAAAACTCAGGTCACACAGCAAAATAAAACTCCAGGTCACACAGCAAAATAAAACTCCAGGTCACACAGCAAAATAAAACTCCAGGTCACACAGCAAAATAAAACTCCAGGTCACACAGCAAAATAAAACTCCAGGTCACACAGCAAAATAAACTCCAGGTCACAAACTCCAGGTCACACAGCAAAATAAAACTCCAGGTCACACAGCAAAATAAAACTCCAGGTCACACAGCAAAATAAAACTCCAGGTCACACAGCAAAATAAAACTCCAGGTCACACAGCAAAATAAAACTCCAGGTCACACAGCAAAATAAAACTCCAGGTCACACAGCAAAATAAAACTCCAGGTCACACAGCAAAATAAAACTCCAGGTCACACAGCAAAATAAAACTCCAGGTCACACAGCAAAATATTTTGCCGCATATGCAGCCAATATGCAGCAGTTTAGAGCAGTGACTGTGTCTAGTAGAGGTCTTCACGAGTCCACCCGAACCTAAATACCCGAGACCTGACCTGGGATCTGAGCTGGTTCAAAATGTTACGTTTTCCCTCGGGTCTGAGTCGGGTCCAGTTGGATTTTCATTGTGTCTCGGGTCTATGTAACTACAGCTGATAGACCCGAGTGGACCAGCATGGACCCGACCACAGCTCTGTACAGCCTACAGAATATTTATTTATAATAAGGTGGATTTATTGACTTATAGAAGGCCTAGACAACATATTCGTTAACCAGAAGAGCAACTTGGCTGAGGTCCAATTGTCACTCAGGTCCAATCTAGACCCGGACCCGTCTAGGTCTGGTTGTCATTGGATCCATTCGGGTTCGGGTCTCATCGTTCTCGGGTTCGGGTCTGATTGTCTTCGGTCCAACTTTTTGGACCCGAGAAGACCTCTACAGCCTATTAGTTTCCATCTACAACCTGGGAAGGAGGGGGCATGCAACCATACAGGAAGCATGTAAAAGCAGAGAGATACTGCCTTGAGCCTGTTCACTAGTATAGAAACAAATCACAGACAGACATACAGACAGAGAGGGAGGGAGAGAGGGAGGTGAGGGAGAGAGGCTTGGCCTAGGAGGGACTAGAAGCAAAGTGGCTTCTGCCCCATGGCCTCCTGGGAAGAATATGAAGGTGAAAAGATGAGTGTATCAGTGAGACAGTAACACCTGTGTGAGCGATGTTAAATAGTGCTTGCCTATGACACTGGCCTGCACCTCTGGGGGCCATCTCTGTCTCTGTCTCTGTGTGGCCACGCTGCAGGGACCAACTAAAGACTCTCAGATCCTGGTCCACCTCACAGAGCAACGCACTGAAATACACAGAGATTGCAGCAGTGACTATGACTGAGTCCCAAATGGCACCCTTTATCCCCTTTATAGTGCACTACTTCTGACTAGAACCCATATGTCTATTGTCTACCCAACAAGCTGCATGTGAGTCTGACTGGACTGAAATGAGAGTTCAGTATGATCATACACACAGCTCTGCAACCAGGTGAGACACAGACACACACACTCGCCACTTCCATCATTGACTCCACAGTTATGGTAAGTGATGTTGGTTACTGCTGCCATAGCAACTGATTTGCAATTCCTTTAGAGGGGGGCAGAAGAGAGTGAGAGTGTGTGTGTGGCTGTGGGACTGGGAGACAGAGAGAGAGGTACTCAGGCTCTCTGCAGCACTAGAGATGCCTGTCACAAACCATTACAGGAGGTGGGGACTAAGACTTAAGGTCACAGCAGCATCCACACACACACACGCACACGCACACACACACACACACACACACACACACACACACACAGTTTTCTCTGAATTACCATTCACACAACACCACAGGCAGTGGTTACATGCTGATAGAGAAAGACATGCACTGTTCAGTGGCTCCAGGTGATATATGGGGAATATGTCTGTAGCACTGAAATGTATAATCTCTCTACTACACACACACACAGCACTGTCACACCCTGACCCTACCTCATGTTCTCCACTGTGTCTTCAGGCATGGGCGCCACCGGCTGGACAGCAGGCAGGTTCTTACTGGTGGCCCCGTTGACGAAGGATGAGGAAGAGGTGGAGGAAGAGGAGGCTGAGTCTGTAGCTCCTGCAGGGAACAAACACACCAACCAACGTCACACTGGGAGAAGAATGGGAGCAGAAGTATACAACTTTATTATATAACCAAGTATATAACTATATTATATACCCACGTACTGTATACAACTATATTATATACCCAAGTACTGTATACAACTATACAGTACAGATTATGACTATACAGTACAGTATAAAACTTCATTAGATAACTAAATATACAACTATATTATATACCCAAGTTCTGTATACAACTATATTATATACCCAAGTATACAACTGTACAATACAGAATACAACTATACAGTACAGTATACAACTCAATTACATAACCAACTATAGAAATACACAGTATACAACTCCATTATACAGTATACAACTATACATTATAGCATACACTATACAACTATATTATATACCCAAGAACAGAAATATACAGTATACACCTCCATTATATACCCAATTATAAACTGGGTGGTTCGAGCCCTGAATGCTGATTGGCTGACAGTCGTGTTATATCAGACCGTATACGATGGGTATGACAAAACATTTATTTTTACTGCTCTAATTACATTGGTAACCAGTTTTTAATAGCAATAAGTCACCTCTGGGGGTTGTGGTACAGTATATTGCCAATATACCACGGCTAAGGGCTATGTCCAGGCACTCCGCATTGCGTCGTGCAGTTGGACAGTCCTTGGCTGTGGTATATTGGCCATATACCACACCCCCTTGGGCCTTATTGCTTAAATATACAACTATACAGTATACACCTATGCTGTATATTATCTACCCAAGGTCTGTTTCAGTTACAGGGCCCACCTATAAGAATGACATCCGCCTTGAACCATTCATTGTAAGTATATGAATGTCTAATGTCCAATTCAATATAACGGTTGTTCAAACACGGTGCATTGTACTGTAGCTACATCTGTTGCATTTCTTTTGAAATATTGGGTTACATGTTTAATAGGATACGATTAAGACGTTTTCCATCCATCATCATTCCAGGTATCACATGCCTGTCCTTGAGTTCATGGGTCACGTTGACAAAGAACATCTACAGAACAGAACTGTTCATGGGGTCTGAGGGAAGGAGGGAGAGAAGGAGGGAGAGAGAAAAAGAGAAAGAGTGGGAGAAAGAGACGGTGAGAGAGAAGGGGGAGAGAGAGTGAGAAAGAGGGAGGGGGGGCGACAGAGAAGGAGGAAGGTAGGGAGAGAGAAGAGCCCCTGGGTTTAACTGAAAGGGAGAGAAGGTTATAGATGGAAAAGTGGGAAGGAAAGAGGGGAAGGGGAGGAAGAGAGAAGGGGTTTAACTGATAGAAAGAGAAGCAAGAGGAGGGGAGAGAGAAGAGCCCCTGGGTTTAACTGATAGAAAGAGAAGCAAGAGGAGGGGAGAGAGAAGAGCCCCTGGGTTTAACTGATAGAAAGAGAAGCAAGAGGAGGGGAGAGAGAAGAGCCCCTGGGTTTAACTGAAAGGAGAGAAGAGGAGAGAGAGGAAGAGCCCCTGGGTTTAACTGAAAGGGAGAGAAGCGAGAGGAGAGGAGAGGAGAGAGAAGAGCCCATGGGTTTAACTGAAAGAGAGAGAAGTGAGAGGAGAGGATAGGAGAGAAGAGAGCCCCTGGGTTTAACTGAAAGAGAGAGAGAAGCGGGAGGAGAGGAGAGCCCCTGGGTTTAACTGAAAGAGAGAGAAGCGGGAGGAGGGGAGAGCCCCTGGGTTTAACTGAAAGAGAGAGAAGCGGGAGGAGGGGAGAGAGGAGAGCCCCTGGGTTTAACTGAAAGCACAGTGACACATCTGTCACATTCCTGCTGAGTGGATAGGGACATTTAATAGGTGTTGCAGCTTTAATGGTCTCTGTATTAAGTGGCTTCTTTCGAAGGCCTGCTGCATCATGGGACCCTGGGCTCAACAGCATGGAACAGGGCCTAAGGGGAGAGGACAGTCAAATGGAACCCTATTCCCTATTTAGTGCACTACTTTTGTTCAGGGCCCATTGGAAGCACACTACACTACAACTTCTACTACACTACACTAATTTGGTCTGAACAAATGAAACATAATAAAACAACAAGATCTACCATTTCTCGGAGGTCATTGAATGCATTTCAACCTGACCCGATTGTATTATCCTGCTTTATACAGCACAACTACCACACAGCAGGTCATAGCACTTTATAAACTGGGTGGTTCGAGCCCTGCATGCTGATTGGGTGACAGCCATGGTCTATACGACCGTATACCATGGGTATTACAAAACATGTATTTTTACTGCTCTAATTATGTTGGTAACCAGTTTATAACAGCAATAAGGCACCTCGGGGCCAATATATCATGGCTAAGCGCTGTGTCCAGGCACTCTGTGTTGTGTTGTGTGTAAGAACAGCCCGTAGCTGTGGTATATTGGCCACAGACCCCACCTCCTCTGACCTTATTGCTTAAGTATAGGAAGCCTGGCCCTGTCAGGAGATAGTACAGTAGAGAGTGCCCTCTGGTGCACAGTATGAGTTTCTACATTCCACCATTAAACCTCAGTCATCCAGCCGAGAAACAAATAGGTTATGTCCCAAATAGCACCATATTCTTTATATAGTGCACCACTTTTGACCAGATGCCTACGGGCCTTGGTAAAAACTAGTGCACTACATAGGGAGCCATTAGGGACGCAGATTCCGCTCCTATTCCTGGACCGGCATCAAAGGACACATTCCAGACCCACTGGGTTATTAAGATCTGCAGTAATTACTCCGATGAAATACTAACGAACTCCAACGAGCAACAGTTCCCTGGAAAGAATCCACATTACCGGCCAAACACATTAGTAGAGTGTTATTAGTAACCTCTTGGGTCTGAGACCCTGAGTACCATCCTTCAGAGGGCTTGTATGTCAGGCTGAATCTTAAACCAACCACTATCCCTTTACCCCTACGCCTTATCCCCTACACCTACCCCTACCCCCTACACCTATACCCTACTCCTTATCCCCTACACCTATCCCTGACCCCCTACACCTATACCCTACACCTAGCCCCTACCCTTTACTCACTAGCACCTCATATAGAAAAGAAAGGATCAGATAGGTATAAGCAATAATATTGGTATGGTAGTACTAGCTTCCTGTTAAGAAGCCACTTAATAACTGTAGGTTAGGTGGAATTGTCACTAATATTACTCATACCTATCCACACGTTTCAAGTATACACAAGTGGTTAGGTGTTAGGGCAGGCCTGGGCAACTCCCGTTCTCGGGGCCTGGTTGGTGTCACACTTCCCCCTAGCAAACACAGCTGATTAAACTAATTGCATTTTTAACTGAAGATCATGATTATTGGAGTCAGGTGTGTTAGCTGGGGCAGAACTGTGACACCAGTCAGGCCCCCGAGGACTGGAGTTGCCCAGGCCTGTGGGACTAGGGGTTGATGTGGGAAGCACTAGAAGATTTAGTCCCAAATTGCACCCTATTCTCCACATTTGACCAGGGCCCATGGGTGTAGGCCTACCGGTGGTGTTGATCATGCTCTTGGCGGTGTTGGAGGCTGCAGAAAAGATGTTGGGGGTGGAGCCTGTTGCCAGGCTACTGGAGGATGTGTGTCCAACCGTGTTCACAGCCAGACTGCCTGGTGGAGGCTTCTTCACTGGGACCACCACACTCCTATACAGAGAGAGACACACACACACACACACACACACACACACACACACACACACACACACACACACACACACACACACACACACACACACACACACACACACACACACACACACACACACACAAAGAGTACAGCTATGTGTAGCTAATGACCGAACCAAGCATCAGTAATGCTCCCATTAAGTTAAGAGAAACATTAAATACAGTACATGGAAATAGAAAAAGACTGTTCTGTGTGAAGACACTTCTGATTTCCTCATATATTTATAGACACTAGAACACATCACGAGGGAAGAAGGCAGTAAATGCTGCCAGCAGGGTGTGTGTCCCAAATGGCACTCTATTCTCTATACAGTGTACTACTTTTGATAAGAGCCCTGTACAACAGTAGTGCACTATACAGGGAATGGGGTGCTATTTGGCACAGACCCAGGGTCTTTAGATGACTAAACTTGTGACCTTCCCATGGTCCACTTAGAGAGCACAGAGCATACATTCAGACCACTGGGATATACTGCAGTTATTTATTCACTTCTGATGAACGGCATGACACACACACAAACGTCCATATCTCTGCATCTGCAGTGAAGAGTACTGATGGTGGCGGCATCATTTATTCAGTACATCTGTGTACTGCTGCTTTGGTCTAGACCAGAGGTCTCATTGACAGCAGCACATCACTGAGAAAACCAGCTATATGTTTAATATGTTTTCTAAAAAGGTATTCCTGGTTCATTTTGAGTTATTTATCTAATCATTTATTGGAGTAGGAGCACAAACAATAAAAACACTGACACGTTGAATGAACAATCACATGCATTGTTCCATCACACTTCAGATTAGCACTAATTCCAACAGTTGTCTCTTTTTAAAATAAACATGGAAAAAGCTAAGATAAGAATGTGTGCAGCTATCCCTGTGTGACATGGTTACGGTCTGATATGAACCTTTCATATGAATAATTGATTAGATGCAAAGACGACCTAAGACATCATGTATTAATATGGGTGTGTTTAATAGGGGCTGCTGTGAATAAAGAGAGGATTCATCTGGTGAGGAATATTAATGAACAGGACAAGACGACTATAGAGGAAAGAGAACCGCAGAACACATCCTGTAAGGACGCACACACACACGCACACGCACACACACACACACACACACACACACACACACACACACACACACACACACACACACACACACACACACACATACACACACACACACACACACACACGCACATACACACACACACACACACACACACACACACACACACACACACACACACACACACACACACACACACACACACACACACACACACACACACACACACACACACACACACACACACACATCTACACACATACATCCTCTATCATAAAGATATACTGTGGAAATGGATTAAAAAGATTACATTTCCTAACATAGTCTGTTCAATTAAAACCAAACAGATTAAATCAGTTCTTCATTATAAATGTAATCATACATTCAGTGCTAGACAACATCCCCCTGTGTTACTGTGAGAGCTGTACTACAGAGAGAGAGAGGGAGGGAGAGAGAAAGAAAAAGAAAGACAGAAAGAAAGAAAGAAAGAAAGAAAGAAAGAAAGGGAGGGAGGGAGAGAGAGAGGGAATGAGATTTAAAGGTGTATTTAGATCAGTCGTGCAGTGGTCCCATCTGGTCATCCAGTCCTGGGTATTGAAGTCTCTAATTGAAAACTCCACCTCAGAGAGACTATCAACCAGAAAGACCAGGGGACTCAGCCCTCCCCAGCCCTCCTCTCAACGCTCTGAGCCTTTTCTTTGTGCTCTGTTTTGATGTTGTCAGTCCCTATCAGCCTCAGGCCTGACAGCCCAGCCGTCCTGAGGCCTAGTCAGCCTAGCAGCTCATTCTGCTGGCAGGTGGAGAAGAATTAGACACAGCAAATTGAGGCTGGATGACATTAAAGCATGAAGGAGTCGTATGTGGGACCTGGACACTGTGTGTGAAAGCATTTCAAAATTAATACAGAGAGGTCTGGCAACTCATTTCAGCCTGCCAAGGCATATTAGGGCTGTGAGGGGTGAGAAGACAGGCTTGGGCGTGGGGTGGGAGGGGGGAGGGGTAAAATGGGAAGCCGCTTCTGTTTAATCAGTCATCAGGGCCCAGGGGACCTCTGCAGTCCTTCATCTGATCCTTCATCTCCTCCTCCCTCTCTACCTTTCCTCCCTCCTCCACCTCCTTATCTCTCCTCTCCTCCATTTGTACCTTCATCACAGGTGGCACACACACCAAACAGGCCACACTGACAGCCTTCCTATTTTGACATGGTTCAGGGTTTGTTGGTCCTAAATCTACCTCAATTATCTTCAACGTTCACCAGACAGAAAGATAAGGATTCTGGGATGTGAACCCTGACCTCCTGTCAGCAGCAGGTTACCACAGGGACAGCACACAGATTACTGTGTTCTTATCTACTGCAGGAATGTAATCACACAAGACCTTTCCAAACACACACCCACCCTCCCACACTCCTCCCCATGGGGGCTTAGCTAACAGTACCAGAGGTCTAACATGTGACTGATGTTTCGCTTGCTACTGTAAAACCATGAATGTTGCTCCTGACAACTAAACGGACTTAGTGGATAAACTGTGGCGTGTTGAGCGTGCTTGACTAACGATGCACATTATAGTTCTTTCTTGAAACGTATACAGGGCATTCAGAACGTATTCAGACCCCTTCCCCTTTTCCACATTTTGTTACATTACAGCCTTATTCTAAAATGGATTACATGTGGGGTTTTTCTCATTAATCTACACACAACTGCTTATTAAAATAAATGTGTTTTATTGTCACTTTCACCAGATATGTGCAGTGAAATGTGTTGTTTTACAGGGTCAGCCATAGCAGTACCGCACCCCTGGAGTAAATTAGGGCAAGTAACCAAAAGGTCGCTGGTTTGAATCCTTGAGCCGGCTAGGTGAAAATATGACGTTGTGCCCTTGTGCAAGGCACTTAACCCTAATTGCTCCCGTAAGTCGCTCTGGATAAGAGCGTTTGCTAAATGACAAAAATGTAAAATTTAAGTGCCTTGCTCAAGGGCACATCGGCAGATTTTTCACCTTGTCGGCTTGGGTATTCAAACCAGCGACCTTTCCATTATTAGCCCAAACAATCTATCACTAGGCTACCTGCCCAAGTTGTCAAATATGTATAAGATATGCATAACAGAGTGGCCTCCAGTACAAAGAGTGGAACTGCATGGTTGTGTGTGTATATGTGTGCATGTGTACCTGTCAAAGGAGTGAAACTGCATGGGCAGCATGGGGTGATGGGTCTCTCTCTGTACAGCAGGATCAGGGTAGGGGAGGGGCTCTGGTCCAGGCTCCACCCCCTCTACTGGCCCAGCCACTAGGCTCTTCAGAATCTCTCTGACGTTGATGTTTGATTGACTGATCGAGGAGATGGAGGAGGCGGTTGTTAGAACCTCCAGGCCAGGCGGCTCCAAGAGGAACTCCTGGCTATGCTTCTCCCCAGAGGAAAGGCTGCCGAGCAGGGCGGACATGACGTGAACACGCCCGGGTCCTGAAGGTTCCAGGTCTGCCCCATTTAACACACTGGTCACCTGGGGGGGTAGTTTAGTTATGTACTCTTGTACCTGTACCCTTCCTGGATTTATGCACGGACAAACATTATAATACAACTACAATCCATTCTAATAGAGCGAGAAAACAGAACACAGTCTAGTATCTAGATGAGCAACCTGTTCCTCTCCAATGCCAGAGTCAGTGTGTGGCAGAGATCCTCTCTCTATGTGGAGCTCCTCTACAGGGGTGGGGGGCTCCTTATTGTGGTCAGGGTAGGCCAGGGGGGTCTCTGGAACACACACACATACACACACACACACACACTTATTAAAGGACACAAGGTCACTGGGTGGGCTCACACACATTGATCATGTTCCAGGATGTCAAAAATGTGATGCATTGTGGGTTAATTGGGATTGACTGACTGATCGGCAAATAATAATGAGTAGTCATTCAAGATGCAAGGTGATTCGTAGATCAGCCAGTCGGGAGTTGAACAAGCCCATTCTCTCCCCATCTAACTTCTGAGTTCATCCTCTTCTAACTTCCATCTCAGATAGACATCTGCCACATGTCAGTTGGCTGGAAACTCTCTTCCTGGTGATATTACTTATGAGGGTGGCGAAGTGTCCTTCCCAGCAGCCTCTCTGATCCCACCCTCCTGGCCGATTGACTGGCTAATGAACCACGACAGACGGCTGGAAATAGAACTAGCCTCACAACGCCCCAAACTCTCAGCTATTCTCTGTTTCTCTCGCTTTCTTTTACTCTCTCTCTATCTCTTTATGTCGCTCTTGCTCTCTCCCAGCGTTTGTCCAATGGGATGTTACTGTTCATACCACAGAGACCAGGACTGCCTGTACAACTTTCATACACCCCACCCCGCTCCCAACTTCCCCTCCCCTCTCCCACCTCCCATCCGGCTCCTGCTTCCCTTCTCCGCTTCCATCCCTGTTCCCATGTTTAATACAGTGCAATTAGTGGATAACATGAATTAATAATAGAGCTGAGAGGATGGGTTATGGGAGGAGTTAGAGGCGGGGTTAGGGGAGGGAGTTGGATATCAGAAGTAAGCACCTGTGCTGGTAGGTGAGTTGATCTCGTGGCGAATGCTGCATGCTGATTGGCTGATCATCCTGTTGGGCTCTCTTTGGGGTTCCAGGATGTCCCTGTACTTTGACACCATGAGGACAGAGATGAAGTAGACCACCGCTAGGGCCAAGAACTGGGCCTGCTTACTGTCATCCTGGAGGGGACAAATATGCATGTTACACAAACACACGCACACAAACATGTTACACACGCACTAGCACACACAAACATGTTACACATGCACCAGCACACACAAACATGTTACACACGCACCAGCACACACAAACATGTTACACACGCACTAGCACACACAAACATGTTACACACGCACTAGCACACACAAACATGTTACACATGCACTAGCACACACAAACAATCATACTCACCACATCCCGGAACACGACAGCTCTCAGACGGTTGATGTCGACATCCTGTAAAAGCCTGTCAGGGTCCTGGATGGGAGAAAGGTTACTGAGAATGTTTTGGGGTTTAGGAGATCTAAAGTGAGGAGACTAAGGGAGTCTGACATCTTAGTGGTCGTGTAACAATCTGTTTACTTAGCCGTTAGCGTAGCATCCATATTACATTGGGTGTCACACTTAATGATCTCCCACACACCCTCCACTTATACAGTTGAAGTCGGAAGTTTACATACACTTAGGTTGGAGTCATTAAAACTCGTTTTTCAACCACTCCACAAATTTCTTGTCAACAAACTATAGTTTTGGCAAGTCAGGACATCTACTTTGTGGATGACACAAGTAATTTTTCCAACAATTGTTTACAGACAGATGATTTCACTGTATCTCAATTCCAGTGGGTCAGAAATGTACATACACTAAGTTGACTGTGCCTTTAAACAGCATGGAAAATTCCAGAAAATTATGTCATGGCTTTAGAAGCTTCTGATAGGCTAATTGCCATCATTTGAGTCAATTGGAGGTGTACCTGTGGATGTATTTCAAGGCCTACCTTCAAACTCCGTGCCTCTTTGCTTGACATCATGGGAAAATCAAAAGAAATCATCCAAGACCTCAGAAAAATAATTGTAGACCTCCACAAGTCTGATTCATCCCTGGAGGCAATTTCCAAATGCCTGAAGGCACCACGTTCATCTGTACAAACAATAGTATGCAAGTATAAACACCATGGGACCACACAGCAGTCATACCGCTCAGGAAGGAGATGCCTTCTGTCTCCTAGAGAAGAACGTACTTTGT
>NC_056442.1:30286242-30288742 GCF_018296145.1 Oncorhynchus tshawytscha
TGGCAGAGAGGCTGACTGAATGACTTACAGAAGGAGAGGTGGCAGAGAAGCTGACTGAATGACTTACAGAAGGAGAGGTAGCAGAGAAGCTGACTGAATGACTTACAGAAGGAGAGGTGGCAGAGAGGCTGACTGAATGACTTACAGAAGGAGAGGTAGCAGAGAAGCTGACTGAATGACTTACAGAAGGAGAGAGGGCAGAGAGGCTGACTGAATGACTTACAGAAGGAGAGGTGGCAGAGAGGCTGACTGAATGACTTACAGAAGGAGAGGTGGCAGAGAGGCTGACTGAATGACTTACAGAAGGAGAGGTGGCAGAGAGGCTGACTGAATGACTTACAGAAGGAGAGGTGGCAGAGAGGCTGACTGAATGACTTACAGAAGGAGAGGTGGCAGAGAGGCTGACTGAATGACTTACAGAAGGAGAGGTAGCAGAGAGGCTGACTGAATGACTTACAGAAGGAGAGGTGGCAGAGAAGCTGACTGAATGACTTACAGAAGGAGAGGTGGCAGAGAGGCTGACTGAATGACTTACAGAAGGAGAGGTGGTAGAGAAGCTGACTGAATGACTTACAGAAGGAGAGGTAGCAGAGAGGCTGACTGAATGACTTACAGAAGGAGAGGTGGCAGAGAGGCTGACTGAATGACTTACAGAAGGAGAGGTGGTAGAGAAGCTGACTGAATGACTTACAGAAGGAGAGGTGGCAGAGAGGCTGACTGAATGACTTACAGAAGGAGAGGTGGCAGAGAGGTTGACTGAATGACTTACAGAAGGAGAGAGGGCAGAGAGGCTGACTGAATGACTTACAGAAGGAGAGGTGGCAGAGAGGCTGACTGAATGACTTACAGAAGGAGAGGTAGCAGAGAGGCTGACTGAATGACTTACAGAAGGAGAGGTGGCAGAGAGGCTGACTGAATGACTTACAGAAGGAGAGGTAGCAGAGAGGCTGACTGAATGACTTACAGAAGGAGAGGTGGTAGAGAAGCTGACTGAATGACTTACAGAAGGAGAGGTAGCAGAGAGGCTGACTGAATGACTTACAGAAGGAGAGGTGGCAGAGAGGCTGACTGAATGACTTACAGAAGGAGAGGTGGCAGAGAGGCTGACTGAATGACTTACAGAAGGAGAGGTGGCAGAGAGGCTGACTGAATGACTTACAGAAGGAGAGGTAGCAGAGAGGCTGACTGAATGACTTACAGAAGGAGAGGTGGCAGAGAGGCTGACTGAATGACTTACAGAAGGAGAGGTGGCAGAGAGGCTGACTGAATGACTTACAGAAGGAGAGGTAGCAGAGAGGCTGACTGAATGACTTACAGAAGGAGAGGTGGTAGAGAAGCTGACTGAATGACTTACAGAAGGAGAGGTGGCAGAGAGGCTGACTGAATGACTTACAGAAGGAGAGGTAGCAGAGAGGCTGACTGAATGACTTACAGAAGGAGAGGTGGCAGAGAAGCTGACTGAATGACTTACAGAAGGAGAGAGGGCAGAGAGGCTGACTGAATGACTTACAGAAGGAGAGAGTGGCAGAGAGGCTGACTGAATGACTTACAGAAGGAGAGGTAGCAGAGAGGCTGACTGAATGACTTACAGAAGGAGAGGTAGCAGAGAGGCTGACTGAATGACTTACAGAAGGAGAGGTGGCAGAGAGGCTGACTGAATGACTTACAGAAGGAGAGGTAGCAGAGAGGCTGACTGAATGACTTACAGAAGGAGAGGTGGTAGAGAAGCTGACTGAATGACTTACAGAAGGAGAGGTAGCAGAGAGGCTGACTGAATGACTTACAGAAGGAGAGGTGGCAGAGAGGCTGACTGAATGACTTACAGAAGGAGAGGTGGCAGAGAGGCTGACTGAATGACTTACAGAAGGAGAGGTGGCAGAGAGGCTGACTGAATGACTTACAGAAGGAGAGGTAGCAGAGAAGCTGACTGAATGACTTACAGAAGGAGAGGTGGCAGAGAGGCTGACTGAATGACTTACAGAAGGAGAGGTGGCAGAGAGGCTGACTGAATGACTTACAGAAGGAGAGGTAGCAGAGAGGCTGACTGAATGACTTACAGAAGGAGAGGTGGCAGAGAGGCTGACTGAATGACTTACAGAAGGAGAGGTGGCAGAGAGGCTGACTGAATGACTTACAGAAGGAGAGGTAGCAGAGAGGCTGACTGAATGACTTACAGAAGGAGAGGTGGCAGAGAGGCTGACTGAATGACTTACAGAAGGAGAGAGGGCAGAGAGGCTGACTGAATGACTTACAGAA
This sequence comes from Oncorhynchus tshawytscha, assembly GCF_018296145.1. Lineage (NCBI taxonomy): Eukaryota > Metazoa > Chordata > Actinopteri > Salmoniformes > Salmonidae > Oncorhynchus > Oncorhynchus tshawytscha. Next base: position 30,288,499 of record NC_056442.1, read on the forward strand.
GGAGAGAGGGCAGAGAGGCTGACTGAATGGCTTACAGAAGGAGAGGTGGCAGAGAGGCTGACTGAATGACTTACAGAAGGAGAGAGGGCAGAGAGGCTGACTGAATGACTTACAGAAGGAGAGGTGGCAGAGAGGCTGACTGAATGGCTTACAGAAGGAGAGGTGGCAGCGGAGAGTAGAGGAAGGATCCCTCCACAGGCGATGATGATGTTGTCTACCATCTGAGAGAGGAGGTGGATGGTGT